>NC_069501.1:380980478-381072978 GCF_027579735.1 Bombina bombina
GCTTTATTCTTTAGATATTCTTTGTTGAAGTAATTGCAATGCACATAGGTGAGCCAATCACACAAGGCATCTATGTGCAGCAACCAATCAGCAGCTACTGAGCCTATCTAGATATGCTTTTCAGCAAAGTATATCAAGAGACTGAAGCAAATTACATAATATAAGTAAATTAAAAAGTTGTTTAAAATTGCATGCTCTTTCTATAGCACAAAAGAAAACATTTGGGTTTCATGTCCCTTTAAAGCTATTTATTTGTGTTAAATAAAAGCTTTGTTAAAGGGATATTCAATGAAACAAAAAAATGTTGACTGCAATATGCCTTTAATTAATAGTCACAACACTGTAATGTTTTTACAATTGCAATAATACCAGATGTATGTAAACTTAAAGGAATACTAAGCCCAAATTTGTTTCTTTCATGACTCAGATAAAGCATACAGTTTTAAGCAACTTTCTAATTTACTCCTATTATACATTTTTCTTCGTTCTCATGCTATCTTTAGTTTAAAAGCAGGAATGTACAGCTTAGGAGCCGGCCCATTTTAAGTTCAGCTCCCGGGATAGCGCTTGCTTATTGGTGGCTACATTTAGCCACCAATAAGCATGCATAACCAAGGTACTGAACCAAAAATAGTCCGGCTCCTAAGCTTTACATTCCTGCTTTTTAAAATAAAGACAGCAAGATAATGAAGAAAAATTGATAAAAGGAGTAAATTGGAAAGTTGTTTAAAACGATATGCTCTATCTGAATCATGAAATATATTTTGGGGGTTTCATGTCCCTGTAATTAATATGTCCACTGTTTGCAAATCAGCTTTTATAGCTGTTGCTCTTAATTCTTGGTTGCTAGGAAACACATCACCAGTATTTATTTGTGTACCAGGAATTTAATTACATATGGATCACTGTTAATACTACCAGGGGTGACAGTGTATGTAATCTTGCTAGAAATAATGAACTGACATGTAAAAAAATGCAATTTATTATTGATTTTTGCCTCATTTTCCTGTAGTTTACATCTGACTGTTTTGCATTTCTCACTCCTGATAAGAGGCTGGCATGCATACTCCATACTTACATAGGCTGCAGTTTGTCTGAATCTGTTAAATGCTACACACTAAGCAAAATTCACTAAGAGACCCATCTTTCCTCTCCAGTTTTATTGGCTCCACCAGACTCTCCAGCTTCACTAGTTCCTGTTATTCTATACAGATGATTTACTAGTGTTTATTTTTTCTATATTGTTTTATAGTTCAGTCAGTAGCATAGAATAACATGGGACATGGTGAACTTAGAGATGTTGGTTAAAACTCTTAGTTAAATTTGTCCAGTGAATACATAGTTCTGGTCTCTGAATGGTCACTCTAATATTTTAAGTTAAAGTTTTTTTTTTATTTTGTATGCAGATATTTTGCATTGTAGTGCAAATACATTCTATGTAAGTAAAATGGAACAAATTCAGTATTCTATAAATCTAATTTTAGCATAGTACAATACTGCCTCTTGTTGTACCTTTAATTAACTGAAATGTTATGTTTTTTTTTTCACATAGGCAGTTTCCTGGAAGTGTTGTAAGTATGAAAGTCTTACGTTCCCCAGAGGTGGGGTGTGACATTGATATTCTTTACTATTGTCAACAGCAGCTGCTTTCCTAAAGTCTCAAGAAATAAACAAATCATTCTTGTAATATATTGGATGTTAAATAGAACTGCATCTGTTCGATTTATCATTTTAAGCATAGGAAATGTGACTGATGATATGTTTATTGTAATAAAAATTGAAGATTATCACCTAGAGGTAATTCATTATTAAGACGAGATGGAATTATTAGACTACATAATGGCAAAACAAAAATGATGTAAATACCAGCATTTAAGTTTCTAATCAAATGTTAATAATAATAATAATAATAATAATAATAATAATAATAATAGGAATGAAATAAAGTAAATGCCAGTCCAGTGTTGTGCAAAATCTTAAATAACTTCCCTGGCGTGAACACATTGTTATCTATATGGCCCACATGAACTATCAGTCTCCTGTTGTGAAAAGCAAATACAAAAGCATGTGATTAAAAGGCTGTCAATAGAGCCTTTGAAACATGCAGAGATATAGAGGTTTAAATGTTATAAAGTATATTAATCTAACAATGTTGGCTGTGCAAAGCTGGGGAATGGGTAGTAAAGGCATTCTCTATCTTTTTAAACAAAAACAATTTTTGCGTAGACTGTCCCTTTAAGTCAAACAGAACAGCAGGCAAAATGGGCAACAAGGTCACAGAAAAATATTAATACCTAGAAGTAAACATGAAGCACATGAACAGCATGAATGGGTAAAAAATGTCCTCAACCCATGTCAATAAATAGTGTCAATGCTGGAAAAACCATATCAATATTGATGTGGCCACAGGCAATGATGCAGAAACAGTGATAGCTTAACAAAATGATGAGACAGCAAAACAGATGTGTCCCCCCAAAAAACTATTCAATAGCAACATAGGAAACATCAGCATTACAAGGAATTTCCTTATTTTTTAATTCTTGATTAGCAACTTAAACTTTGGCATCAACCAAACTTTAAAACAACCAGAATGCCCTATTTCCCTATATATATATATATATATATATATATATATATATATATATATATATATATATATATATATATATATATATATATATATATATATATATATATATATATATATATATATATATATACACATTTTCTATATATATATGTGTATATATATAAATATATATATATATATATATATATATATATATATATATATATATATATACACTGCATAATATACATCCTTCTATTGGCCTCCCAGAGACAGAATTTGTGAATGTTACCACATTTATCAACATACTCCCTTCATCTGCCTTTAGTGCTCAAGACCTGGCAGACTACTTTTTCAACAAAACACTTACCATCTGAAGTAATATCCCAACACACGACTACAACCTTCCATCTCCACCCCCAGTCACCCCCTCCACCACTCAAAGCACCTTCCCCCCAACCACTGAGAATGAAGTGAGTTCCCTATTGTCTTCCTCACACCTCACTACCTGCCCACTTGACCCTATCCCTTCACATCAATTACCTTTTGTCTTCTACCCTCACTCCAGTACTTACTCACATATTAAACCTATCCCTTACTGCCAGTTCATTCCCATCTTCCTTCAAACATGCAAAGGTCACCCCCATCCTCAAAAAACCCTCCCTCGCCCCTAATTCTCCTGCAAACTACCGCGCATATCACTGCTTCCTCTAGCTTCAAAAGTCCTGGAAAAACTAATTTTTGATTGCCTAACCCACTTCTTGTCCTCCAACTCATTGCTTGACCCCCTGCAATCTGGCTTCCGTCCCCAACACTCAACTGATATTGCCCTCACCAAGGTTCCTAACAATCTTCTTTCTGCTTAAAACAATGGCCACTACTCTATGCTTATCTTACTTGACCTGTTTGCTGCCTTTGCTGCCTTTGACATCGTTGACCATCCCCTTTTCCTACGGAATCTCAGCTCCCTTGGGCCCTCTGACACTACCCGCTCCTGGATCCACTCTTATCTCTCTAATAGGTCATTTTCTGTCTCCTTTGCAGACTCCTCCTCCTCTCCATTGCCTCTGTATGTTGGAGTGCCTCAAGGCTCTGTTCTGGGACCACTACTCTACTATATTTATACTTCCTCACTGGGTAAACTTATCAGTAGCTATGGCTTCAACTATCACCTCTATGCTGGTGATACTCAGATCTACCTATCCACCCCTGCACTCTCTCCTTCTCTTTTTTCTCACATTAGTGTCTGCTTATCTGGCGTTTCTTCTTGGATTGCCTCTCACCACTTAAAAATCAACATGTCTAAGACTGAGCTCCTTCTAGTCTCCCCTTCCAATTCTACCCCGGTTTCTAACTTTTCAATCACTGTTGGTGACACCACTATCTCCCCATCACCCCAAGTCCGCTGCCTATGAGTAACACTTGACTCCAATCTGTCCTTCATACCCCACATCCAATTGCTCTTTTCATAGTGTTGCAACACCTACGCAATATCTCCAAAATTCGTCCGTTTTTGAGTGCTGAAACTACTAAACAGCTAATCCACTCCCTGGTAATTTCCAGACTTGACTACTGTAATAACCTACTAACTGGCCTTCCTCTCTCCTGCCTCTCCACTCTTCAATCCATCCTAGATGCCTCTGCTAGGCTAATCTACCTCTCCTTACGCTCTGTATCTGCTGCACCTCTCTGCGAGTCCCTTCACTGGCTCCACAATTAACAGCAGAATTAAATTCAAAATACTCACCCTAACCTACAAAGCCCTTACCAACGCAGCCCCTCCCACCTGTCCTCACTCATCAACAAATATACTCCAGCCCACCCCCTAAGATCCAACAATGACCTGCTCCTTGCATCCTCTACCATCACCTCCTCGCATGCTAGAATACAGGACTTCTCTCGTGCGGCACCAACCATCTGGAATGCACTTCCTCAAGCTGTCAGAATTTCACCTAACCTTTCCAGCTTTAAACTCTCCCTAAAGACCTTTTTGTTCAGGGAAGCCTATCTCCAAATCAGTAACAAATGAATTCCTTTTGCCTAATAGCTGCCCTCATCTAACTCCACACTAATATCATTACCACCTTTGCAGTCCCCACCTCCTATTTCTCACCCTCCCACCCATCTAGATTGTAAGTTCCCACGGGAACAGGGCCCTCAATTCCACCTGTATTGGTTTGTTAAACTTTGTCTGGTCTCTCTTATATTGTATTGTACTGTACTTTTATATTTGTACCCATGAACATCACTGCGGAATCTGTTGGCGCTTTATAAATAAATAATAATAATAATAATAATAACATACTCAAAACACTAATTACACTGAAAGGAAAACCTATGCATATGAAAATAACAAAGATTTTAAGTTACAGTGCACAGAAAACAGCTTAATTTAATTTGTAATATGCGTAATAATAAAGTTTAAACATACACCAGGTTCTCCCTGTGTACTTTGTACTCCATTGCAAACTTTTACTTAGCAGAGAGCTCCCATTATTTGTTTGGGAGACATCTCGCCACTCACAGGGACAGACCCTTTTATTATAGAATTCCATGAGGGCTGCCCATGCTCATGTCTGCGTGACAAACTTCATACAGCACAACAAAGTTTTTAGAATCTGGCCATAGTAAAAAACGATATATGTCTCTGTCTTTTTCTTTACAGTTTTTTTAGTCAAGTCTGAATGGGTTAAGTAGACTTAAATCCTGCAAACAGTTTGGAGAAGTAAGGGTATTTTTACGTTATTTTTTTATATATTTATGCTTAGACATTTAACCCCCAAGATACCCACCATGAAAGAACAGGCATTTTCCTTTCAAATGGTGAGGGGGTTTCTAGAACTTAAGGGAGCCGTAATCGAGGGGTTTAAATACTTACCCTCATCCAGCTCCTTTAAGTCCTAAGGGTCTTCAGTGCCTGAATTCCCCCAGCGATGCAGGCCCATGGGCCACCAGGGGTTTTGAGGTAAAGGGACAGTTTACTCAAAAAATTTCTCCCCTTTAATTTGTTCCCAATGATCCACTTTACCTGCTGGGGTGTATTAAATTGTTTACAAGTATTTCCATTACCCTTATATTGGCATTTGAAATAGTTTATTTAGCCTGTGGTATCTCCACCCATCCTGAAAGTTTTTGGCCTTGAGGCCAAGCTGTGTAAACACAGCCAGTAGAAAAAAATTACACTCCCAGTGTGGTATAGAAGAGAAAAGGTAATACAATGTTCATTTTCCATTTTTCTATCCAAGTATTGGTGAAGAAAGATATAAGATAAAGAATCAGGTATATTTACCCAATGTGATAAAGTAATGAGATCGGATTATACCTACAAGCTCAACCCATTTTATTAGGTTTTGGCTTCAAAACACAAAATCAGCTAATTCATATACACAAATAAGCCGTAAAAATGCAAATCTCATGCATTTTATACTCTGCATCTGATTTAAAAAGTTATTGGAAACACATTAAGGGAAAAACAATTTTATAGTATACTGTTCCTTTAAGTACAGGGAGGCCACAAAGAGCTCTTAAAGTGCCTTCCCCCCCTCCCCGTTGACAAGACACGGTCGTCAACCACATTTAACTCCTTGTGTGGATGATTACCACGTGTTGTTGAGCGCTGTTAAAGGGTTAAAGAGTAACAGTAACCCTAGGTGTGCTCAGAAGTGTGTACGTGAGGATAACCATCTGGCAGCAATGTTTACAACAATGTTTATAGCAATGTTATACATAGTTTCAAACTCTTCTGCCGTAGAGTGCATGTACCATTCTATAGCAGCAGTATTTGTAAATATGTATAACTGCTATTAACATTGTTGCAAACAATACTGCCAAATGGCTAAGGAAATGTGCATGTTCCTGAGCTCACCTAGGGTTACTATTGAACAAAAGATACAAAAGAACTAAGCAATATTGATGACAGAAGTAAATTTGAAATTTAATTAAAATTGTATTTGCTATCCAATGCATTTAAAGGGACAGTCTACAATATTATTTGTATTGTTTTAAAAGATAGATAATTCCTTTATTACCCATTCCCCAGTTTTGCATAACCAACACAGTTATATTAATATACTTTTTATCTCTGTGATTACCTTGTATCTAAGCATCTTCTGACAGCCCCCTGATCACATAACTTTTTATTTATTGTCTTTTGACTTGCATTTAGTACTGTGTTGTGCTAAATCTTAAATAACTCCTCGGGCATGAACACAATTTTATTTATATGGCCCACATGAACAAGCAGTCTCCTGTTGTGAAAAGCAAATACAAAAGCATGTGATAAGAAGCTGTCTATATTGGCTTAGAAACAGGCAGAAATTTAGAGGTTTAAATGTTATAAAATATATATTAATATAACAATGTTGTGCAAAGCTGGGGAATGGGTAATAAAGGCATTATCTATCTTTTTAACCAATAACAATTATAGGGTAGAATGTCCCTTTAAGTTTAATTTTGATTTTTCTGTCCCTATGTATAATTTACATATTTATTTATTGTATATCTTACTTTCTATTTTAAATAATGTAGAAATGTAATCCCCAACGTGTATTACTTTATATACTGATTTGATTAAAATATGCCTTTTAATTAATTATTTAATTAATGTAATTTTCACCCTTTGTTACTTTATTTATTAATATTATTTTCTATTGTAATTAATTATATCCCTTTAAATTATTTTGTAAATATAATAATATTATATTTGTATACTATATAATTTCTGTATATAAATTCTATTTGATTAAATAAAGCTTTCTGGTTCAGTATGATAATTATAAATGCAATATTCCCAGACTAAGAATAGCTGTCCAGCAGACGTAGCATGTTAGACATTTATATCTTATAATATAAAAGGCCAAGTGTGTTTGTCCGAAGCTGTCATGCGCAGTAGAGACAGCACGAGGACAAACACACCTGGCCTTGACATGCTGTTTGCAGCAAAAGTGGGCGTGGCCGGATGGGAGCATGGACGGGTGAGGTGTGGGCGGGCATGTTGGGGGGTGTGGTCGGGCGTCGTAGGCACGAGAGAGAGAAATAGAAAGAGAGGGCAAGAAACAAAAAGAGATAGGAAAGAGCTAAAGAGAGGGGGAAGAGCAGAAGAGAGAGGAAAGTGCAGAAGATAGGGGAAAAGCAAAACAGAGGGAAGAGAGAGAAAAAGAGAGGGGAGAGAGAGAGCAATAGAGAGGGGGAGAGTGAGAAAAAGAGAGGGGGAGAGAGAGCAATAGAGAGGGGGAGAGAGAGAGCAAGAGAGAGGGATGGAGAGAGAGCAAAAGAGAGGAGAGAGAGACAGAGCAAAAGAGAGGGGGAGAGAGAAAGCAAAAGAGAGGAGGGAGAGAGAGAGCAAAAGAGAGGAATGGAGAGAGAGCAAAAGAGAGGGATGGAGAAAGAGAGCAAAAAAAAAGGAGAGACAGAGCAAAAGAGAGGGGGAGAGAGAGAGCACAAAAGAGAGGGGGGGAGAGCGCAAAAGAGAGGGGGGAGAGAGCGCAAAAGAGAGGGGGGGAGAGAGCGCAAAAGAGAGGAGGAGAGAGAGAGAGTGCAAAAGAGAGGGGAAGCGAGAGAGCGCAAAAGAGAGGGGGAGAGAGAGCGTGCAAAAGAGAGGGAGAGAGAGCACAAGAGAGGGGAAGAGAGAGCACGCAAAAGAGGGGGTGGGAGAGCGCAAAAGAGAGGGGGAAGAGAGAGAGCGCAAAAGAGAGAGAGAACGCAAAAGAGAGGGGGGGAGAGAGAGAGCAAAAGAGAGGTGGAGCGAGAGAGAGCAAAAGAGAGGGGGAGAGAGAGCAAAAGAGAGGGGGAGAGAGCACAAAAGAGAGGGGGAGAGAGCACAAAAGAGAGGGGGAGAGAGCAAGGGGTGGAACCGCTGTACTGCAAAAAATGGCCCGTGTAAACAGGCTTTAGGACTAGTAATAATATAAAAAGTTTCTACAAAAAAAATGGCAGACAGAGATGAGAATAGGCTCAGGCAGTATAAAGACTGTGAAAATGTGTTTCATTTTACTTTCTTTTTTTTCTTTTGTATGTCGGTTCAGACATTCTTCTATGTGCCTCCCAGAAACAGAATTTGTGAATGTTACCAAATTCCAGGCTGTGTAACATTTGTGTGTACAATATATTTCAAACCAGTTCATACAACACTAGCCTGGCTTGCACAGCAGCACTAATGCATATGGGTTTTACAAATCTCATATGCTCCTAAAATTTGCAAACACTTTTTTAATTACTACTTCTGCCAACTTGCACAAAACTTTATTTCTATAAAAGGAAAAGCTGGCAAGCTATGTCTCTGTATTTGCTGCATAGAGATTTTAAATGTATTTTTTTGGTCTGTAGTTTTGCTTGGGAGGTTTTTTTTCCCCAGCAACTAATGTTTGCCACATGGAAGCTTACAGTTGCTAGGAAAATTCAGCTTAGAGTGCTTACAAGTATCTTGGGGTCTATTTTTTAAGTTTTCAAATGGCTTGTATCAAGTTCTTGTAAAGCAGACAGCAAGGAAGTCGTTTTGTTTCACAGAACATAAAGTTGAGTTTCCGAACATAAACTCTTTGAAATTGTCTATTTATTTATTCTTCTCATGGGAAAAGATAAATGAATGTGAATGTTCGATTTATTTTCTTTTACATGTTGAGGCCAGAGAAACATCTGCATATACGTGTCCCCTGTCTTTTGTACTCTTATGGCAAACTCCTGCTTATCACCGAGGAATCTCTCATCCGTCAAATTTCTCACTATATCCCCACTCAGTGTTCAGATTTATCAGATAGCCCTTCTGTTCTCTACATCTGCCGTTATCTCTGCTCTCCATTTACTGATACAAATTCAGTGGAGGGGTTTTCTTTGTTTGTTGCATCTGAAAGAGATTTATTTATAATGCATTCCACTTTTTTTGATGATCTGCTGCAAAAAAGAGCATTTGTTTTAATACTTTGTGGTGCATGTCTTTTACTACCAAAAAAAAAGAGGGAGTTGCCCTGATTAGCCAATGTATATCTTCTGAGAAATTCTTCACAAATGAGCACTTTGTGACAGTTTCAGAATCTGTTTATGCAGATTTAATTGAGCTCTTTCCATGCAGCAAAATATTTAAAATCTATGGATATTTCATGTTTTATTTCCCTTTAATAGCTCATGCAAAAACTAATACATTTACACTGAATAACATTTGAAATGCACATTATGGGCCAGATTATGGGAGTGGTAGTTTGCGCTCGTATTCGAACATTAAAACCGGTAGAAGTAATTTTTTTGTGCTCTGAGATTCGCACTCATATTACCATTTGTAAGTAAAATTGTTGTGCTCCCGCGTTAGCAATGTCGTGATAGCAAATAGACTTTGAGAAGTTGCCAATATAAAATCGCATCCCCCATATATTTCAATGGAGCTAAAAAAGTTGAAAAAAAAACCCCGTAAACACGATTTATTTATTTAAAAGCACAAGATAATATTGCATATTTTGTAATCCAATGTTCTACACATAGCAGAATATGTTCTAATTATAAAGAGATATTTAAATATATATTTGATGGTTTTTGCACAAATATATATTTATATCTATCGATCTATCTATCTAAATATATATATATATATATATATATATATATATATATATATATATATACAATTATATATACTGTAGGTATATATATATACAGATATATATATTGTGATATCTATTTAAAAATACAAATAACATATTCTACTATGTGCAGAACATAGAACTGTGAAATATTTACAGTAAATACACATGATTTTTCATGTTCCAATGCACACACACACACACATATATATATATATATAAATACTGTTTATCTCTAGAAATATATACACATGTATTTATGTGTTTATATGTGTATATATATATCTGCAAATACATATGTACACAAATTTAAACATTATATATACATATTTAGACATGTGTATGTATTTATCTCTATTTTATAGAATTTTGCAGTCCTTTTTTCTAACACCTGAGATCTTGTATTTTGAGCCCTTTTAACTTTTTTTATTGCAATTTCTTTTTGTAATTACGTTTATTAGACATTTTTGTTATGCGTGTAACTGTACATTTAAATATAATTTTTATGTGTTTTGTGCAACTTTTTATTCAAGTGTAACAGTTAACCAGAGCTCTGAAGTCACGGTAATCATTCTAGTGTAAATCGCAATTGCGCTCATGCATTTCACATTTACTTTCAACTTGTAATATGAGCGGCAAACCCGATATCGCTTGCACGCAAATGAGAGTGCTCAACTTGTAATCTAGCCCTGTATTGGTTGTTTCAAGGTATTAGTTTGCAAGATCATCATATAAATCAACTAAATTAGCAGCTGTTTCAGCATATTAGTTAGCTATGTTCACTTGAAGTTTTGGGCTGGCACATACATTTTTAACCTGGTAAATATAGAAAATCTAAGCACACAAGCTGCTCACAGTTGTATTTCTAAAACAAAAAATGTTAATGGATTGAAAGTGTTTTCATAACGCTACACAGTAACATTTTTATTTTTTTACGCTTATAATGCTAAACTTATCAGTGAGAGAAAAAATAAGAGGAAAATGGTGGACAGAAGAAATATATATATATGTTTTTCATATTTAAAATGTATTTTCTAAGAATTTTTGATGGATTTAATAAAAATATGTCATAATTAAAAAGTTTATCTAATACTATAAAAAAAAATATTTTTTGTTATAATTCAAATGTATTTTCTAAATTTTTTTTGATGGTTCTCACTAATATTCTGTCACTGATGTCTAAATCTCAATCTCATAACAAATGACACTAATACATTTATGTGATTTAATTAATGATGCAGAGCAGCAGACTCCTTTGTAACGTTCATCTGCTTCAGGCTAATATAATGTTCCCAAAACTGGTGAGTTATATTCTTGGAAACCATATTTGGGTCTAACTGCTGTAATCTTTTTATAATGAAATATCATAACTTTTTTTTAAAGAAGAGCCCTGCTTTTGTTAAAACGTTATATATTAAAACAGCAAGTGTTTTCCTCGGGCACAACATAATAGGCAATTAGTTTTCTTATTAGTTTTCTTTAGAATAATACCGCCTATACATTTCACATCAAGTGAATATACCATTTGGGAGTTCATAAAAAAATGAGTACATCTTCCATTAATATGTATTAAAGTTTTGTGAATTAGTAGACTAAAAGTTATTTGGTTCATACAGAACAACAAAAAAACTCAAAATCAATCAGCATTATTAGAAAATACATAAAAGAAAATCTCCAGCAAAAAGGAAAGCATAAAAAAAAGTTCACATAATTTGTAGTAAAAAAATAAAAAGGACAGAGATCTTACCTCTTGTCTGAGCTACAGAATGGTCAGCAGGGAGTGGAAATCCAGCTTTGACTTATTCAAACAGCTTTTTTTACAGGACAGCACAGAAAACAGGAACAACAGTGTTTCTCTTGAAGCACTGTAACTCTTAAAGTGCCAGACAAAAGAAGCGTAAAGTGCAAAATATATAACTGTTTCTTCTTCTTCTCAGGAATAGTAAATGTAGTTGTTTAAGAGGTTTACAATAATCCAAGCTGTTCTGTTAGATAGTTAATAAAAAAAAAATCTTCTCTTACGTGTCTAACAAGTCACCCTGCTTTTCTCGCCACAGAGATCTTGCTAAGTTTGGGATGCTTCATTTTCAAAAGTTAGGAAAGGATTTTGGAAAATAAATTCTTAGTAACATTTGTTGTAAACCGATAAGACATGACATACAACTCACAATCAAATGTGCTTTGCGTTTATACGCCAAATCATGTATGTCAAAATGCGTCACAGAATTTGTTTTGGCTGCCATCCATTGACTGTAAGATCTGATTGTTACTTGTAGTAGGTGGGGATTCTCTATTAGTAGAGGGCTTCAGGAAACAGAGGCTGTGAATTGAATTTTCTTGTAAATGTTTACATGATCATGATTAAATGAAAAGCACTGACATGTGCCTTTGAAATAGAAAACATACAATCATTATTTGGTGTGGTATGAAGAGATGGGTTTGTTGCATATAAACTTTCTGTGATGTCCAAGATCCAAAGAACAATGATGCACATCTTGTGAACCTCGTTGTTTTTTATCAAGTTTACGAATAATGCATTTTATGAATTTATTTGAAGAAAGTCTATTCCACATACGTTCCTCTTTACTTTGTAGGTAAATCTGTGCTGTTACCACTTTATGGACTAAGTCAGTGTTTCTTAATTCCTGAGGACCCCTAAAAGACCAGATAATATCTGAAGTAAATCACATGTTTGCTGATGGGTGAGAACAGGTTAATAACCATGGTTACTGATCAGCTGATTATGTCACCTCAGCTCTAGTTCTTATATCATTAAAATCTGACTTGTTAGGACTGAGGACTGGAATTGAGAAACACTGGGTTAAGTAATTTTCACAAGCTCATTGAGAAATTGAGACTAAAAGGGATTTCAATATGTCAAGAAACTGGTTACGTCTGTGGTTATTTCAAGGCAAAGAAATCATATGGGATGGTTGAAAGAACTATCTATTCTGTGCCCGAGTACAATTGTCTTAATAAAGGGGTCCTATATATTTATTTTTCTGAATAGGAAGAGTTAGTGAGCTAGAGCGAGTAACCAGGTCACAAAGCTTAGAACACAAGGGAGCAGGACAAAATATAATAGGCATTAGACAACCAAATTATGTTAATTTCTCTGGTAAACATTATCCCTCATAGCGAAATTGTTCTGACAAGACTGGCTGTAAGCGACAAAGCCTAGATCTGGTTAACAGGTTGATTGTGCGAAGTTATAATAGAGAGACTATTCTGAAAACAAAAACTGAGGTAGACGCTACGGATAGATCTGTCCTACTAAGAGATAGAGAGAGGAACAGGAGAACAACAGGAAATACACAGCCCATTTCTTTTGTCACTCAGTATTCTATTTATGATTATGAACAGGTGTGTAAAATCATATGAAAACACCTACCAATGCTGACTGCTGATGACCAGCTGTGTAATGTGGTTGAACGTGGTTGCAGGTTTTCCTATCGAAGAGGTGCAACTTTAGGAAACATCCTATCACCAAGCAAATTACACACAAAAAATAAAGGGAGTGCCTGGCTTGAAAATAGCAGTATGTACAGGTGCGGATATGGACCATGCATTCCGTGTAGCTACATTGAAAGAAAAGCCAACTTTGTGAGCTCGACAACGGGTAAAGAGTATTCAGTGACAACTTGTGTCAGGTGTAAATATGTAGTTTACCTAATTTGGTGTGGCTGCAACAACAAGCAGTACATAGGATGCACTATACGTGAGGTGACAGAGAGGATCCGTCAGCATCTATCAGACATCAAAAGATCAAAGCCCAGTTCTTACCTAGCAAAACATTTTTTTAATAGACCACCACAATGATAGTTCATCACTCAAGTGGATGGTCATAGAGAATGTCAGAATCCCCAAAAGAGGCGTGGACATCACTAAGTTAGTACACAAATGTGAGACTTATTGGATATTCACTTTAATTCATCAAAATTTACATTTCACTCCTGTTGTGAAAAAAAAACTTACCCGCTAAACTTGACAGCAGCTTCAGCTTCCTCCACCCGTTACAAAGCCTCTTCCTGGGTCTAAAATGAGGAATCCTGCTTCTTCCAATCACGGCATTGAATCAGACACTGATTTCCCCTGGGGGGGGGAAGCCGTGATTGGAGGATGACCTATACATCATTTCTGACGTCAGAAATGGCTTGCAACGACCAGAGGAAGCTAGAGCTGCTGTCAAGATTAAAAGGTAAGTATTTTTTCACAGCACGAGGGAAATGTAAATTTTGATGAATTAAAGTGCCCCTGTTTTTAATCGAATTTTTAAAAAACGTCACTTTAGCATCAAAATTGACATTCACTTTAAGGCTACAAAGCCGAAACATTTCAGACGTGTTCTGGCTGTTGCACATGTGGAATTTTTAATGTGAAATTTTTTTTGGGGGGGGGTTAGTTCTAAGTAAACACAGTAACG
This sequence comes from Bombina bombina, assembly GCF_027579735.1. Classification (NCBI taxonomy): domain Eukaryota; kingdom Metazoa; phylum Chordata; class Amphibia; order Anura; family Bombinatoridae; genus Bombina; species Bombina bombina. The sequence goes on from NC_069501.1 coordinate 380,995,039, forward strand.
TAGTAACATAGTAGATGAATTTGAAGAAAAGACCTAAGTCCATCGAGTTCAACCTAATATACAAATCTATTAAAAAAGCTCCATTTGATCTTAAATTCATCCCATTAAAAGGTGACCCATATTACACAAACAATTATATCCATGAATTCTGTTTCTAGCCAGAAATGTATACAAACCATTTTTAAATGTATCTAAGGTATTGGCATTCACTACCTCCTTTGGTAATTAGATCCACAATTTTACACTGAAAAAACACTTCTGTTGTAGGAGATTAAGGCCCCTATTTAAGAAAGGTCTTGCGGACCTGATCTGACACTGTGGATCAGGTCCGCAAGACCTCGCTGAATGCTGAGAGCAATATGCTCTCCATATTCAGCATTGCACCAGCAGCTCACAACAGCTGCTGGTGCAACGCCGCCCCCTGCAGACTCGCGGCCAATCGGGTTGATTTCTGGCGATTCCTGTCTGCCTGCTCAGAGCAGGTGTTATGGAGCTCCATAACTTGTGTTTCTGGCGATTCTGAAGACTCGCCAGAAACACGGGCCCACAAGCTCCCTACAGAGCTTGTTAAATGGGCCCCTAAATCTCTTTCCCTCCATCTTTAAATTGTGACCTCTTGTCACAAACACTTTTCTTGGAATAAACATTGCTGCTGCCATCTATATATATTGGTCTTGAATATATTTATATAAAGTAATTATGTCACCTCTCAAGCAACTTTTTTTCTAGAGAAAATAAACCCAGTTTGGCTAACCTCTCCCCATAGCCTAAATTATTCATTCCCAAGATGAGATCTTGCCAGGGATTTATATAGTGACAGAATTATGCTTTTCCATCTTATTAGCCTTAGAAGCCACTCCCCTGCATTGTGCACTTATTTTTAGCTTCTTGTCTATTACTACTTTCAAAGACCTCTCCTCCTCTGTTTGGCTAAGTCTAGTCCCATTTAAATAATACATTGCCTGCTTATTTTTACCTCCAAAATGTAGAACCTTGCATTTTCCCGTATTAAATCAAATTTTTCATTTACCTCCCCATACTTCTAATTTTTGTAGACCCCCTTGTAACGCTAGTTCATCCTGCTCTGACCTAATGACCTTACACAACTTTGTATCATCTGCAAAAATAGAGATGTTGCTATTTAATCCTTCTCCAAGTCATTAATAAAAATATTAAAAAGAACAGGGCCCAGTACTGATCCCTGGGGGACTCCGCATATTACCTTTGTCCAATTTGAGTATGATCCATTTACTACAACTCATTGCTCCCTGTCTTTTAACCAGTTATTTATCCAACATTTACAGTTATTTCCAGTCTGTTAATTTTTAATAGAGGATTTAGAGTACGGGATATTAATATTTTGTTATATACAGTTAACTTCTAAATTGCAAGGTACTAACACCTAGATTACGAGTCTTGCGTTAGCCTTAAAAAGCAGCGTTGAGGGGTCCCAACGCTGCTTTTTAACGCCCGCTGGTATTAAGAGTCAGGCAGGAAAGGGTCTACCGCTCACTTTTTTTCCGTGATTTTAGGTTACCACAAATCCCCTTACGTCAATTGCATATCCTATCTTTTTTTTTTTTTTAATTTTATTTTTTATTGAGAGAAAGACATGTGAACATCAAGTATTACATCATACAATAACATCACAAAATATGATCCCAAGGAATCAGGAACAGAAACAGGCAATACAATTTCAACAGAGAATTATCTTCAATATTTCTCATTTGCACATAACATATAAATTCTCAAATATCTCAGAAATTTCTCAAGAGCCTAAGACACCTAGGTTCCTCACATGTAATTATCTCCCATATTTTCCATTTTATTATTATTAATTATTTTATTTAAATGTCAACAGTAATTTACAAAAACAAATGTCAGAAGAAATCACAAAAATCAAACAGTTCAAAATTGTTTTACATTTAAATCAAGAACAGTGAGCAAGTAAATATTCTGCTAAATTTTATCTCTGAATTAGTCAACCCAACCATGGGTTGCCAAAGCCAAAAAAGAAAAAAGAAAAAGAGAAGAAGGAAGAGGGGAAAAAAAAAAGGGGGAGGAAGGAGAACAGAACAAGAGAAAAAGGAAGAGGAAGAACAAGGACAACTCAGAAAGAATCCACCCCCCCCCCCCGCCGAAGCCAGAAACTAGGGAAGAGAGTGCAATTGTATGAGACCAGGGGAATCCCAGAAAATCATCTAAGCTCCTCTCAACTAATAAATTGTTACCAGACACCCAGAAGCACCAGTTCCGAGTTTCTGAATGGTAATATTAAGTCATTCATCTCTGTATCTGGCAATGACCTAATAAAGGCTGACCATTTGGCAAAAAAATTGTCTGATGTCAGAGTCATTATCTAGATTAGTGTCCCTTTGTTCTAGCAAGCATTGTTTTTTCAAACAATTCTTGATCTCTGGAATAGATGGGGCTATTCTTAATTTCCAATTTTTAAGAATAAGATATCTAGTTGCCAGTATAGAAAGAAATATCAATTTATCATTTGGATTATGGTGCTTTGTACCAAAGATGATCTGTTGCTGTGTAAGAGCCAGTTGAGAGACTTTTAAGGTTTTATTGAACCAAAACTCTAGCTTCCACCAAAGATGCCTTATTTTAGGACAGGTCCAAATCATGTGCATTAAGTCAGCTGCAGGGAGCGCACATTTTGGGCATTTATTAAAAGCAAAATTATGAATTTTATGGCCCTTTTTGGGAGTGAAATATGCATTGTGTAGGAGTTTGACATGCATCTCCCGCCAGGTGGCTGATAGAGTCACCTGGGCTACTTTGCAAATTGAGGATTGGACGTTTTTTTTATCAATGTTTGATTGAGGTAACAGTCGATTCCATAGGGAAGTAATTTTCTCCAGTTCTAATTCACCCTTGCTGAGTTTAATTAGCTGATAACACATAGAGATGGATCTGACACCGTTTTTGAACAAAGTGAGCCAGCTTTCTAATTTACCCAGAGTCCAATTCCATCCTGTCTCACTCATCAACTCACAGAGGAGATGCCTGCTTTGCAAATATGCAAATAATTCCTTGTTCTTAATTTGAAACTCTGTTTTTAATTCATCGAAAGATTTGACACATTTTCTCTCTGTGTCCCAGAGTTGTATCAACCTGTCCAAGCCTAGGTTATGCCATTTTTTAAATGTTACAGAGTTCAACCCTACAGGAAATTTTGGGTTCCTCCTTAGTGGGAGATACTGAGAAACTTTACAATTTAAGGATAGTGAACTACTCACTTTCCACCAAGCCTTCAATGGGTTAGAAAAGGATTTAAGCCGTTTGATTTCGCCTGGTAATTCTTTGGGTGCGCAGTGAATTAAGGCTAGCGGTAGGTAAGGACTACATATATCTTCCTCTAAGGGGTTATTCGTGACATAATTACTGTGTGAAATCCAATCAGCCACCACCCGGACCAAGAAAGCATAGTTGTATGAACGAATATCTGGTAATGCAAGGCCACCGCTGCTTTTTGGAAGAGAGAGTTTACTTAGGGATATTCTGGCTCTTTTCTCCTGCCAGAGAAATCTACTAAGTATGCTATTGAGACAGCGGATATCCCTTTCCAACATAATTAGAGGAACATTCTGTAATACATAAAGAAGCAAAATAATTTTGAATAGGGCGATCCGACCGGAGATAGATAGTGGCAGGGATTGCCAATTTTTAAGTTTCTCTTTAATATTTGCTAGAATTGGAGAAAAATTGAGATCGTAGATCTCCCCTGATAAAGTAGGGATAAAAATACATAAATATTTGAGAGAGTTTCTGGCCACAGAAAAAGGGATAACAGGAGAGTTACTATTCTGTCTGAGCCATAGCAATTCTGACTTTGCTTCATTTATCTTGTAACCTGTAAAGGACCCGAATCTTGCAGTGATATCTAGAAGTTTAGGGATACTGGTTTTGGTATCCGAGAGATATAAGAGAAGATCATCGGCATAAAGAGCAATTTTTATGACCTGGTTACCTATTCTAATTCCTGACAACTGTTGTCTAACCATGATTGCCAACGGTTCGATTGAGATGTCGAAGAGTAGGGGGGACAGGGGGCACCCCTGGCGTGTTCCCCTCCCAAGAATTATCTGTGGTGAGAGGGTTTGATTAACCATCAACCTTGTACATGGTGCTTTATACAAATTTGTGATAAAATTTAAGAACTGGTCCTTAAAACCAAAATTAACCAGAGAGGTAAATAGATTATCAAAATGTATTGAATCAAATGCTTTCTCTGCATCTATCGAGACGATAGCTGAGTCCGGTTCCATCCCGTCCCCCCCCACTCTCCGACACCTGCATGGTCCAAAAATACTCCGCAATAACTATAGCCTCCCTAATTTTTGCTGAGGAGTTTCGACCATAGAGAAACCCAGCCTGATCCGGGTGAATAACAGTGGTGAGTGGTATCTGAAGGCGCCCGGCAATAACTGAACATAGAATTTTGTAGTCTCCATTTAAGAGAGCTATGGGTCTATAAGACTCCCTGAGGGTGGGATATTTCCCAGCCTTCAGAATTAGAGTAGTGTTGGAGGCAGAAAAGGAGGCAGCCACTGGATTACCCTCGGCATACATACTATTATATAGATTTTTAAGGTAGGGGGTGACCTCAGAGCTCATAATTTTATAAAACTCATTCGGAAGGCCATCTGGCCCTGGTGCTTTATTAGTGGCGAGCTCTGAAATTATTTTTTTTATCTCTATTTCAGTAATTGGGGCATTGAGAGAATCAGCCATCTCAGCCGAAATTTTAGGACAGGAAATTTGACTCCAATATTGTACTGCTTCAGTAAGGTTTGAACTCCTGTAGGAGTACAATTCCTGATAATACCTAACAAATGCCTCAACAATTTCATCAGATTTATTAAGATAGATACCATTCTGTTGAATATTCTCAATATGAGGTGACTTTTTCTCCCTTTTGACCAGGTTCGCCAACAATTTGCCGGATTTATTTCCGAATCTATAGATCCTGGCTTGAAATCTTAGATCCCTCTATATTTCCTTAAAGACAGCGAATGCGTCTCCAGCGTTTTTGGCCCGGACATATTTTGCCCAGTTTGTAGCAGATTTTTCCAGCAGATAAGAGTTATAAGAATTAATTATTGCGTTAGTAATTTCTTTCTCTCTTGTTCTAATTTTTCTAAGCCTTGCAGCACTGTAAGCTATAATTTCATCCCTGAGCACTGCCTTCGCTGCCTCCTAGAAAACCAGAGGGGAACCTATGTGGGCTTGATTATGTTGTAGATAATCGGAAAATTTGAGTTTGATCCAGTTTTTAAATTTCAGATCGGTCGCAAGATATGAAGGAAAGTTGAAGCGTGTTGATCTGTTTTTAAGGTGGTTGAGCTGGAACTCCAGTGAGACAGGACCGTGGTCTGAAAGAAAGATAGGCAGTATATCTGCTTTTACTTCTGACAGCTTTAGCCTATCATTAATGAGAAATAGATCAATTCTAGAAAAGGTTTTATGAGCCCTGGATAGACAAGTATAATCCCTGACATCAGGGTTCTGAAGCCTCCAGACGTCTTTTATCGCAAGATTCTGCGTAATTAATTTTATTAATTTAGATTCTAAGTTGTCCTTTTTTTGTTTGAGTGTTTTATTGGAGTTTCTAAGTCTGTCCAATGGGCAATGAGGAGACATGTTGAAATCACCACCAAGGACCAGATGGCCTTCCTGAACGGAGAGAATTTTGGCCTGGATCCTAAACCAGAAATCTGGATCCAATTTGTTAGGAGCATAAATGTTACACATGGTAAAGATTATTTTTCCGATTTTTACTTTTATTATCACGAATCTTCCTTCCTGATCTACTTCGCTGTGAATGACCTCTAGGTTAATTTTTTTCCCTATTAGAATGGCCACCCCTCTCTTCCTTCCAACCCCCAGGGAAAAGAAAATTTCTTTCACCCAGGAAGATCTGAGTTTCAGGGACTCCCCTGATGTCAAATGTGTTTCTTGTAAGAAAGCTATGTCCGTCCTGAGTTTCCTCAAGTGCATAAGAATGGCTTTTCTCTTAATGGGGGTAGAAATCCCACCCACATTCCAGGAAATTAATTTAAAATTTGCAATTTAAAATCAAACTAGTAACATGATGCGGGTAGTGCGGAGGGGGGGGGGAGGAAAGGAAGAAGAAAGAGAAAAAAAAAAAAAAAAAAAAGGAAAAGGGGGGGGGGGTTTAGTAGATAACCCCACCTGGGGAATGCCCCTCTGGACCAGCATGGTTAATGTTCATGACAGCTTAAGAAAAAAGAGGAAAAAAATAAAAAAAAGAACCATACAGTAGTGGCCTATTTTTGGCCTAGCAATTGTGTTCCTACCAAGTTAAAATCTTTCAGGTGTTGCTCTACCTCTTGCATGTTGTTTAGTATATAAACATTCTCACCCTCTGTAATTTTAAGTTTTGCAGGGTAAATAATAGTGGCTTTGTATCCTTGTTGGATCCTTGATGAATTAAAGTGCCCCTGTTTTTAATCAAATTTTTAAAAACCGTCACTTTAGCATCAAAATTGACATTCACTTTAAGGCTACAAAGCCGAAACATTTCAGACGTGTTCTGGCTGTTGCACATGTGGAATTTTTAATGTGAATTTTTTTTTTGGGGGGGGGTTAGTTCTAAGTAAACACAGTAACGTAGTAACATAGTAGATGAATTTGAAGAAAAGACCTAAGTCCATCGAGTTCAACCTAATATACAAATCTATTAAAAAAGCTCCATTTGATCTTAAATTCATCCCATTAAAAGGTGACCCATATTACACAAACAATTATATCCATGAATTCTGTTTCTAGCCAGAAATGTATACAAACCATTTTTAAATGTATCTAAGGTATTGGCATTCACTACCTCCTTTGGTAATTAGATCCACAATTTTACACTGAAAAAACAGTAGGAGATTAAGGCCCCTATTTAAGAAAGGTCTTGCGGACCTGATCTGACACTGTGGATCAGGTCCGCAAGACCTCGCTGAATGCGGAGCTGGTGCAACGCCGCCCCCTGCAGACTCGCGGCCAATCGGCCGCCAGCAGGGGGGTGTCAATCAACCTTATCGTAATCGATCGGGTTGATTTCTGGCGATTCCTGTCTGCCTGCTCAGAGCAGGCGTTATGGAGCTGTGGTCTTTAGCTCCATAACTTGTGTTTCTGGCGATTCTGAAGACTTGCCAGAAACACGGGCCCACAAGCTCCCTACAGAGCTTGTTAAATGGGCCCCTAAATCTCTTTCCCTCCATCTTTAAATTGTGACCTCTTGTCACAAACACTTTTCTTGGAATAAACATTGCTGCTGCCATCTATATATATTGGTCTTGAATATATTTATATAAAGTAATTATGTCACTTCTCAAGCAACTTTTTTCTAGAGAAAACAAACCCAGTTTGGCTAACCTCTCCCCATAGCCTAAATTTTTCATTCCCAAGATGAGATCTTGCCAGGGATTTATATAGTGACAGAATTATGCTTTTCCATCTTATTAGCCTTAGAAGCCACTGCCCTGCATTGTGCACTTATTTTTAGCTTCTTATCTATTACTACTTTCAAAGACCTCTCCTCCTCTGTTTGGCTAAGTCTAGTCCCATTTAAATAATACATTGCCTGCTTATTTTTACCTCCAAAATGTAGAACCTTGCATTTTCCCGTATTAAATCAAATTTTTCATTTACCTCCCCATACTTCTAATTTTTGTAGACCCCCTTGTAACGCTAGTTCATCCTGCTCTGACCTAATGACCTTACACAACTTTGTATCATCTGCAAAAATAGAGATGTTGCTATTTAATCCTTCTCCAAGTCATTAATAAAAATATTAAAAAGAACAGGGCCCAGTACTGATCCCTGGGGGACTCCGCATATTACCTTTGTCCAATTTGAGTATGATCCATTTACTACAACTCATTGCTCCCTGTCTTTTAACCAGTTATTTATCCAACATTTACAGTTATTTCCAGTCTGTTAATTTTTAATAGAGGATTTAGAGTACGGGATATTAATATTTTGTTATATACAGTTAACTTCTAAATTGCAAGGTACTAACACCTAGATTACGAGTCTTGCGTTAGCCTTAAAAGCAGCGTTGAGGGGTCCCAACGCTGCTTTTTAACGCCCGCTGGTATTAAGAGTCAGGCAGGAAAGGGTCTACCGCTCACTTTTTTTACGTGATTTTAGGTTACCACAAATCCCCTTACGTCAATTGCATATCCTATCTTTTTAATGGGATTTTCCAAACGCCAGTATTACGATCACCTAAAAAAGTGAGCGGTAGACCCTCTCCTGTCAAGACTCCTACCGCATTTAAAAGTCAGTAGTTTGGAGTTTTATGGGCTAACAACGTAACATAAAACTCTAAACTAAAGTGCTACAAAATACACTAACATCCATAAACTACCTATTAACCCCTAAACCGAGCCCCCCCCCCACAATGGAAACACTTAACTAAAAAGTTTAACCCCTAATCTGTTGACCGAACATCGCAGCCACTTTAATAAATATATTAACCCCTAAACCGCCGCACTCTCACCTCGCAAACACTAGTTAAATTTTACTAACCCCTAATCTGCCGTCTCTAACATCGACGACACCTACCTACATTTATTAACCCCTAATCTGCCGCCTCCAACGTCGCCACTACTATATCAAATTTATTAACCCCTAAATCTAAATCTAACCCTAACCCCCCCTAACTTAAATATAATTTAAAAAAAACGAAATTAAATTACTACAATTAAATAAATTAATCCTATTTAAAACTAAATACTTACCTATAAGATAAACCCTAAGATAGCTACAATAATTACAATGTAGCCATCTTAGGGTTTATTTTTATTTTACAGGCAACTTTGTATTTATTTTAACTAGGTACAATAGTTATTAAATAGTTATTACCTATTTAATAACTACCTAGCTAAAATAAGTACAAAAGTACCTGTAAAATAAACCCTAACCTAAGTTACAATTACACCAAACACTACACTATAATTAAACTAATTACCTAAACTACCTACTATTAATTACAATTAAAATAAATAAACTAAATTACGGGAAAACCCCCCACTAAATTACAGAAAATAAAAAAAGAATTACAAGAATTTTAAACTAATTACACCTAATCTAATCCCCCTAATAAAATAAAAAGCCCCCCAAAATAATAAAATTCCCTACCCTATACTAAATTACAAATAGCCCTTAAAAGGGCCTTTTGCGGGGCATTACCCCAAAGTAATCAGCTCTTTTACCTGTAAAAAAAATACAATACCCCCCAACATTAAAACCCACCACCCACACCCCCAACCATACTCTAAAACCCACCCAATCCCCCCTTAAAAAAAACTAACACTACCCCCTTGAAGATCACCCTACCTTGAGACGTCTTCACCCAGCCGGGCACAAGTGGTCCTCCAGAGGGTCCGAAGTCTTCATCCTATCCGGCCAGAAGAGGACCTCCAGACCGGCAGAAGGCTTCATCCAGGCGGCATCTTCTATCTTCATCCTTCCGGAGCGGGTCCATCTTCAAGACATCCGACGCGGAGCATCCTTTCCATCCGACGGCCGACGACTGAATGACTGGTCCTTTAAGTGATGTCATCCAAGATGGCGTCCCTTAAATTCCAACTGGCTAATAGAATCCTATCAGCCAATCGGAATTAAGGTAGTAAAAATCCTATTGGCTGATCCAATCGGATTGAACTTCAATCCTATTGGCTGATTGCATCAGCCAATAGGATTTTTCCTACCAATAGGATTGAGCTCACATTCTATTGGCTGTTCCAATCAGCCAATAGAATGCGAGGTCAATCCTATTGGCTGATTGCATCAGCCAATAGGATTTTTTCTACCTTAATTTCGATTGGCTGATCGGAATTCAAGGGACGCCATATTGGATGACGTCACTTAAAGGACCATTCATTCAGTCATCGGCCGTCGGATGAAGAGGATGCTCCGCGTCAGATGTCTTGAAATGGACCCGCTCTGCTCCGGAAGGATGAAGATAGAAGATGCCGCCTGGATGAAGCCTTCTGCCAGTCTGGAGGTCCTCTTCTGGCCGGATAGGATAAAGACTTCGGACCCTCTGGAGGACTACTTGTGCCCAGCTGGGTGAAGATGTCTCAAGGTAGGGTGATCTTCAAGGGGGTAGTGTTAGGTTTTTAAGGAGGATTGGATGGGTTTTAGAGTATGGTTGGGGGTGTGGGTGGTGGGTTTTAATGTTGGGGGGGTATTGTATTTTTTTTTACTGGTGAAAGAGCTGATTACTTTGGGGCATTGCCCCGCAAAAGGCCCTTTTAAGGGCTATTTGTAATTTAGTATAGGGTAGGGAATTTTATTATTTTGGGGGGCTTTTTTATTAGATTAAGTGTAATTAGTTTAAAATTCTTGTAATTCTTTTTTTATTTTCTGTAATTTAGTGTTTTTTTTTCGTAATTTAGTTTATTTAATTTAATTGTAATTAATTGTAGGTAGTTTAGGTAATTAGTTTAATTACAGTGTAGTGTTAGGTGTAATTGTAACTTAGGTTAGGGTTTATTTTAAAGGTACTTTTGTATTTATTTTAACTAAGAAGTTATTAAATAGTTAATAACTATTTAATAACTATAGTACCTAGTTAAAATAAATACAAAGTTGCCTGTAAAATAAATATAAATCCGAAGATAGCTACAATGTAACTATTAGTTATATTGTAGCTAGCTTAGATATATTTTATAGGTAAGTATTTAGTTTTAAATAGGAATAATTTATTTAATTGTAGTAAATTTATTTAGATGTATTTAAATTATATTTAAGTTAAGGGGGTTTTAGGGTTAGGGTTAGACTTAGGTTTAGGGGTTAATACATTTATTTTAGTGCGGCGACGTTGGCGGCGGCAGATCAGGGGTTAATAAATTTAATATACTTGCGGCGACGTGGGGGGGCAGATTAGGGGATAATAACTATAATGTAGGTGTTGGCGATGTTGGGGGCAATAGATTAGGGGTTCATAAGTATAATGTAGGTGGCGGTGGTGTCTGGAGCGGCAGATTAGGGGTTAATAATATAATGCAGGTGTCAGCGATAGCGGGGGCGGAAGATTAGGGGTTAATAAGTGTAAGATTAGGGGTGTTTAGACTCAGGGTTCATGTTAGGGTGTTAGGTGCAGACATAAAATTCATTTCCCCATAGGAAACAATGGGGCTGCGTTAGGAGCTGAACGCTGCTTTTTTGCAGGTGTTTTTTTGACATAAAACTCATTTCCCCATAGGAAACAATGGGGCTGCGTTAGGAGCTGAACGCTGCTTTTTTGCAGGTGTTTTTGTATCCTATGGAGAAATCGTGCATGAGGACGTTTTGCCAGCTTACCGCTACCGTAAGCAACGCTGGTATTACAGTGAGATGTGGAGCTAAATTTTGTTCAACGCTCACTTTTCTGAGGCTAACGCCGGCTTGCAGAAAACTCGTAATACCAGCGTTGGCTTAAGTGAGCGGTAAGAAAAAAAGCCTTACCGACAAAAACTCGTAATCTAGGCGTGTATATGCTATTATTATTATTAAACATGTATGGTACAATGTGACTGCAGTATTAAAAGTAAACCCATAAAGAATAGGGTGAACTTACTTTAAAGTTGTTTGATTATAGCGGTTGAATAAATACAGTGTTAAAACAATTGTCTTCTTTTACATCAATGTTTAAAACAAAATGCAGTACTGTAAAAGAAAATTTGCTACAATTGTCTTCCTAAATAGAAAATAAAATGCCGGAAATTAAAAACACGTTTTTAACAACATAAATTAATATATAATACACTACTTTACAGTATAATAAATTTATAGTATATTGTGGGTATATTGTACAAGTGTATATGGGTGCTATTATCTATCTATCTATCTATCTATCTATCTATCTATCTATCTATCTATCTATCTATCTATCTATCTATATATATATATATATATATATATATACACACAAAACAGGAGTGGGGTTAGCACTCTCAGGCCGGACCGGGTACACATCCTATGACCCTGTAACATGCACAGCCCTAGGTGCAAAACAGCTCTCTCAGGAAGCTGCACTGTCACCAGAGTCACAGGCAGTTAACCCCAGACAGGTCTGGGTGCAAGGCCCAAACAGGATAAATTACAAACAAATAATACAATAATATAGCACACGGAGAAAGTCCAGCACTCACTCACAAGCTCTCAACTAAGATAAAAAGCAGCAATGGAAGAGTTAGTTACCGCATCTGGACAAATGGGAAAAGCCCAGGTACCTCGTCAAGGTCTCTTCCAAAAACCTGGGTCCCTAAACAGCCACACAATGCAGGCTCACAATCAAACAACTGTGGAAATATGGAGGGTGCACAGGCTTATGTAATCTCCCCAAACATATACAAAACACCGGTGAGGTCAGCACTCTCAGGCCGGACCAGGTACACATCCTATGACCCTGTTACATGCACAGCCCTGGGTGCAAAACAGCACTCTGAGGAAGCTGCATTGTCACCAGAGTCACAGGCAGTTAACCCCAGACAGGTCTGGGTGCAAGGCCCAAACAGGGAAAATTACAAAAAAATAATACATTAATATAGCACACAGAGAAAGTCCAGCACTCACTCACAAGCTCTCAACTAAGATAAAAAGCAGCAATGGAAGAATTAGTTACCGCATCTGGCCTAATGGGAAAAGCCCAGGTACCTCGTCAAGGTTTCTTCCAAAAACCTGGGTCCCTAAACAGCCACACAATGCAGGCTCACAATCAAACAACTGTGAAAATATGGAGGGTGCACAGGCTTATGTAATCTCCCCAAACATATACAAAACACAGGTGGAGTCAGCACTCTCAGGCCGGACCGGGTACACATCCAATGACCCTGCAACATGCACAGCCCTGGCTGCAAAACAGCACTCTCAGGAAGCTGCACTGTCACCAGAGTCACAGGCAGTTAAACCCAGACAGGTCTGGGTGCAAGGCCCAAACAGGGAAAATTACAAAAAAATAATACATTAATATAACACACAGAAAAAGTCCAGCACTCACTCACAAGCTCTCAACTAAGATAAAAAGTAGCAATGGAAGAATTAGTTACCGCATCTGGTAAAATGGGAAAAGCCCAGGTACCTCGTCAAGGTCTCTTCCAAAAACCTGGGTCCCTAAACAGCCACACAATGCAGGCTCACAATCAAACAACTGTGAAAAAATAGAGGGTGCACAGGCTTATGTAATCTCCCCAAACATATACAAAACACGGGTGGGGTCAGCACTCACTCATTTCCAATTTGGCCAGATGCGGTAACTAACTCTTCCATTGCTGCTTTTTATCTTAGTTGAGAGCTTGTGAGTGAGTGCTGGACTTTCTCTGTGTGGTGTATATATATATATATATTACACATTTAGAACTAAACTTTTTTAAATTCTACTACTAAATTATAATTAAAATTAGGATTTATAATAATATCCGAAATACCAGAAATATAGAATGCTTTGTAACACATTCATATTGTCTAATTTCCATTTACAGGGTGTATAATATATAATAACTAGCTTTCTAATGTGGCATGACTATTGTAGTACCTTTCCTTTAACAGAAATATTTGCACGTTACGGTTTCTAATGCAATGATAGAATAAACTCAATAGTGTGATCCCATTTAATTCTATAGTTTTATGAGTAGTAAAATGTCTGAGACCTGTCTGCAGTCTCAATTGACTGTTCAGAGAAGCAACCTGCCAGAGCTTTAACAATTACATGTAATTCAATGAGCTCAGTGCTGGCAGCTAATAAACATCCTTGGAGTCTCAGCATGTGGCTTATTATCTACTGCCAACATTTTCTTATAATACTCCTATAATCCGAGAACATAACTCAATTGAGAAACACTTGTACCAAGACTGCAAGCTTTACCACCTTCCTCTGATTTATATTCTCAGCAAGAATACATTAAGGGCTAGATTACAAGAGGTGCACAAATGATTTTGCGAGGATTTTTAAAATCGTTTGCGCTCCTTTTTAATTTGCGCTGATATTACACGTGGAGTAAAATTGTGATTTAGCTAGCGTAATCTTGATTTACCCTAGAATCCTTACCTCAATTTCAGAGCTATAGTTAAATGTTTAGCAAAATTAAAAAGTTGCACAAGACACTTCAAAAATACATTACAAAGAACAGTTACACTAATATTAACACTGTCTAATTAAAATTTATTCTAAAAAAATATTGCATATAAAAGTTATAAGATCTCAAAGATATGAGATCTCGGGTGTTAAAAACTTTTTTTACAAAAAAAAAGCTGCCGAAGGGCTTTAACATTGAGATATGTACATATACATGTCTAAATATGTATTTGTTTGTATATATATATATATATATATATATATATATATATATATGTGTACATATATATTAATGTATTGATATGTGATAATATGTATTTACAGACATATATACATATAATATAAACACATAAATATACTGTATATGTACACATATATAGACATATATATATACATATAATATAAACACATAAATATACCGTATATGTACACATATATAGACATATATATATATATATATACATATAATATAAACACATAAATATACCGTATATGTACACATATATAGACATATATATATATATACATATAATATAAACACATAAATATACCGTATATGTACACATATATAGACATATATATATATATATATATACATATAATATAAACACATAAATATACCGTATATGTACACATATATAGACATATATATATACATATAATATAAACACATAAATATACCGTATATGTACACATATATAGACATATATATAAGTACATTAGAGCCTTTTGCGTAAAGTAGATGAACACATCTAAAAGCATATTTATGCAATATTCATATTTAATTATTTAACTATGTATTTACTGTAAATATTTCACATTCTAATGTTCTGCCCATAGCAGAATATGTTCTATGTATTTATAAATAGATATTGATATATATATCTGTGTATATCTATACCTATATACAATCATATAGATATATAGGGGGGTATATTTATCAAGCAGCGGATGCTGCTTATTCGCCGGAAACAGGATTTAAGAAGCAGCAGCCTTAAGACCGCTGCTCCTTAACTCGTCCACCACCTCTGAGGTGGCGGACTGCATCATCCTGATCGGATACGATCAAGATGATTGACACCCCCTGCTAGCGGCCGATTGGCCGTGAATGTGCAGGGGGCGGCATTGCACAAGCATTTAACCAGAAATGCTTGAGCAATGTTAAATGCAGACAGTGTATCCTGTCAGCATTTAGCAATGCAGGGCGGACATGATTCGTTATAGCGAATCATGCCCGCCCAGGGTATGATAATTTTACCCCATAGTTATAAATATATAGGGCTAGATTACAAGTGAGGCACAAACGGTTTTGCGCAAACTATATCATCTTTTCGCAAGCCTTTTTCATTGCGCTGATATTGCAAGTTGAGTGAAATAACGATTCTAATCGTCATTTATGCTTCAATCTCAGAGCTGTGGTTAACTGTTGTCCGAAACTAAAAAGTTGCACAAAACAATTCAAAAATACATAACAAAGTACAGTTACACTCATATTAACACTGTCTAATAAAAAATATTTAAAAAAAAATATTACACAAAAAAGTTATAAGAGCTCAAAGATATGAGATTTCAGGTGTTAGAAAAAAAAAAGCCGCCAAAGTACTTTAACCTAGAGATACATACAGATACATTGCTAAAGATGTATTTGTATGTACAGTATATATATATATATATGTGTGTGTGTTTATATATGTGTGCATATGTAATTATGTATTTATATGTGTATATATGTATTTATATGTGTATATATGTATTTATATGTGTATATATGTATTTACAGACATATATTCACATATAACCACATTAATATATATGTACACATATATAGACATATATATAAGTACATTAGAGCCCTTTGCCGTTAAGTAGATGAAAACATGATAAAACAAATATATGCAATATTTATATTTAATAAAGATTTTAACTATGTATTTACTGTAAATCTTTCACATTTGCTAATGTGAATATGTTATGTTGTTTGCGCGATAGGTGTTTTTCCCCCACTTTTTTTCTCCTCCATTGATTTCTATTGGGGAATTCATGCACGCGCACGTGAAAACTTAAGTTAGTTTTTTGCGCTATTCGGGTTAACACTAGTACAAAATATGTTTTTTTAAACTTGTAATATGCAAAACGACTAGCACAAAAAGCTTAACTATAGTGGAGTTTTCACAATTGCGAAAAGAAAATACCATGCATCTTGTTATCTAGCCCGTATTTGTTTAAAAATCAATCAGATATATGTAGAAATATTTAATTATGAATAAAAAGAACATATTCTGTTACGTAAATAACATTGGAAAATGAAATATTCATATTTTCATGTCGGGTTAGCGCTATTGAGAATATGTGATGGTGTTTGTACGAGAGAGTGGGTATTAGTTTTTTTTTTCAACTTCTTTTCTCCATTGACTTCTATAGGGGATTGCGTGAATGCAATCGCGATTTTTGCACAAGTCAGGTTGCTACTGGAGAAAAAAACTATTTACTTTCAACTTGTAATACCAGCGCAACCCGGCTAGCGCAAAACGCTATAGCGAAAACGCAAAATACCTCTCCACTTGTAATCTAGCCCTAAATGAATAAAGAAGAAGAAAATTGAAATACATTATAAATATTTAATCATTTAGGTGGATGAAAGTATTGTGTAGCATTGAGTCATACAAGGCAAACAATAGGTTAATACATGCTACAATGTTAAAGAGACATTATATTAGAACAGCTAATCTATTATCCATACAAAAGAGCAGTGATTACACTTGATCCTTTATAATGGAGAAATATTTTAAAGGGACTTACTAATTTAGCAATTACATGCTCTAAATCCCCTTACTGATCATTGATAACAATGTGTTTAACCCCTTTGTGGATAAAATCCCTCTCAGGAGCTGCAAGCTTTGGAGGTCTCAAGCAGGAAGTCATTAGTGATTGGTATCTGCATGCTATTGCTGCTTTTGGCTTACTGTCATAGGGCTTTGCCTATGTGTGCAACTCATCTGCAGGGGTTAAATGGATAGCAAGATAGGTCAGTTATACAAAAAAACATTCTTATGAATTACCAAGTGTTTTTATCCCCTCATTAAAGGGACATGATACCCAATGTTGAAGCAGTTGAAAGTGATGCAGAATAGCTGTAAAGAGCTGACTAGAAATATCACCTGAACATCTCTATGTATAAAAGAAGATATTTTTCCTCAAAATTTCCTCAGTAGCCACATACCATTGTAAAGGGATTTTAAGCAGCCAAGCAGGATGTTAGTATCAGGACTTGCTAGGGAGTGTGCATCTGGCATGTGCATGGACAGTCATGCTATTTCCCTAAACAATTTAAAGGGATAGTAAACCCAAATATTTTCTTTCATGATTCAGATAGATCATGCAATTTTAAGCAACTTTCTAATTTACTCCTATTATCAAATTTTCTTCGTTCTCTTGGTATCTTTATTTGAAAAAACAGGAATGAAAGCTTTGGGGCTGGCCCATTTTTGGTTCAGTACCCTTGATAGGACTTGCTGATTGGTGGCTACATTCAGCCATCCAATCAGCAAGCACAACCCAGGTTCTGAACCTAAAATGGGCCGGCACCAAAGGTTTTATTCCTGCTTTTTAAAATAAAGATACCAAGAGAAAGAAGAGAAAAATATAATAGGAGTAAATTAGAAAGTTGCTTAAAATTGCATGCTCTATCTATATCATGAAAGAAAAAATTTGGGTTTAGTATCCCTTTAAAGTGAAATTCAATCCTAGCGTTTTACAAACGCTAGGACTGATTATTGAAATAAATAAAGGGGTCTTTCATTCATGAAGTATAAGATACTTCATGTAGAAAGCTCCTTTATTTGATTCAATCAATCGCTGTTTTTAGCTGCTACAGCAGCCCATGGCGAAAAAAGTTTTTTGCTAAGAGGTGACGTTTTCACCTCTTAGTCAATAGCCGTGCGGTAAATCCGACTTGGCGCCCATGGGAGCTGGATTTGCCGCACGGCTATTGGCTGCTGTACCAGGTAAAAATGGCAATCAATTGAAACAAATAATGGAGCTTTCTACATGAAGTATCTTATACTTCATGAATGAATGTTGGGGTAAAATATCTTCTTTTTTTACATAGAGATTTTAAGGTGATATTTTCTTGGCAGCTTGTTTTAGTTTTGCTGCATCGCTATCAAGTGATTTAGCATTTGGGTATTATGTCCCTTTAAATTGTTCCTTTAATGTATTTTAATTGACATAAAAAAAATGCATGTTTGTGCACAACTGACCCCTAGGGATAATTTACTCACTGGCTGATAAGTAAAACTACCACAGTTCTGCTTGGGGGCAGGGACATGTTTATACAAGAATGAGCCTTAGCAACTCCCTTTAAAAAAAACACACAAAAAAAAAAACATTTATTGAAAGAAATTCGATTCCATCTCCCTTTAAATAACCAATCTTCACAGCATTTGTAGCCAGCATAAATTAAAGGGACAGTCTAGTCCAAAATAAACTTTCATGATTCAGATAGGGCATGTAATTTTAAACAATTTTCCAATTGACTTTTATCACCAATTTTGCTTTGTTCCCTTGGTATTCTTAGTTGAAAGCTAAACCTAGGAGGTTCATATATTAATTTCTTAGACCTTGAAGGCTGCCTCTTTTCAGAATGCATTTTGACAGTTTTTCACCACTAGAGGGTGTTAGTTCATATGTGTCTTATAGATAACATTGAGCTCACGCACTTGGAGTTACCTGGGAGCCAGCACTGATTGGCTAAAATGCAAGTCTGTCAAAAGAACTGAAATAAGGGGGCAGTCTGCAGAGGCTTAGATACAAGATAATCACAGAGGTAAAAAGTATATTATTATAACTGTGTTGGTTATGCAAAAACTGGGGAATGAGTAATAAAGGGATTATCTATCTTTTAAAACAATACAAATTCTGGTGTAGACTCTCCCTTTAAATTATGAGAACTAATGAAATACATAAACTATTTGATATCATACAGTATACAGAATAGCAGTTATTCTATAACCCAATACAAACAGTGCTGCAAATATATGTCAGTGTTGTTGAATGAGTATTTCTTTTTTTCAAGTACCACTCCAGTGTTTAAAATCCTCAAAGAAAATAAACTCATTATAGTGGAAAAAATGTTTCAATGTTTATTTTTAAGGACATTTTTATCAAAAGGTTACGTAGAGAGCAACCTCCAACACACTCTTTTCAGATTGCATGCTTGATTAGACTCTCAGGTAACAGACAATTCAGGTAAAGCAGAAACTATGAGAATTTATTTTATTTTGCAATATTAATAAAATAACTTTTTAGTAAAAACTATGATTACTTAGGGCTATCGTCAAATATAATTAAAAGTGGGATTTTATCATTAGTGCAACCAAAGGATGGCAGTAAACAATACTAGGGTCTCATATGTCTCATGTGTCAAGCTCCAACCCCTGTTAATGTACATCTGTTCAACAGAAAATTATCATTAAAGGAATAGGACAGTCAAAATTAAACTTGCATGATTCAGATAGAGCAGGTCATTTTAAGATACTTTTAAATTAACTTCTATTTTCAAATGTGCTTTGTTCTCTTGATATTCCTTGTTGAAAAAGAATATGCACATATCCTACACTAGTGGGAGCTGCTGCTAATTGGTGGCTGCACACATTTGTCTTTTGTGATTGGCTGACTAGATGTGTTCATCTTGCTTTCAGTAGTACAATGCTGTTCCTTCAGCAAAGGATTACAAGGGAACAAAGCAAATTTGGTTATGGAAGTAAAACGGAATGTTGTTTAAATTGATCTGTTCTATTCAAATCATGAAAGAAAATGTTGGGGTTTGCCGTCCCTTTAAAGTCTGTTATGTCCTGGTGTTGGGGAAAGCGCAAACTAGGTCTCACTATAGTACTGATAAAGGGAACTGACGCATTACAATGCATTACAATAATAACAGTGTCTATTATTAATAACACACACTAAACATTGATTACACTTCAGTAGAGCAAATCAGTGATAAAACTATAAACTTATTAATTCTATTCAGGGTTTTGGATAAGGATAATTAACCCCTTAATGACCACAGCACTTTTCCATTTTCTGTCCGTTTGGGACCAAGGCTATTTTTACATTTCTGCAGTGTTTGTGTTTAGCTGAAATTTTCCCCTTACTCATTTACTGTACCCACACATATTATATACCGTTTTTCTCACCATTAAATGGACTTTATTTTCAACATATCTTATAATTTACTATAAAAAAATTATAAAATATGAGGAAAAAATTGAAAAAAACACACTTTTTCTAACTTTGACCCCCAAAATCTGTTACACATCTACAACCACCAAAAAAAACCCATGCTAAATAGTTTCTAAATTTTGTCCTGAGTTTAGAAATACTCAATGTTTACATCTTCTTTGCTTTTTTTATAAGTTATAAGGCAATAAATACAAGTAGCACTTTGCTATTTCCAAACCATTATTTTTCAAAGTTAGCGCTAGTTACATTGGGACACTGATATCTTTCAGGAATCTCTGAATATCCATTGACATGTATATATTTTTTTTTAGTAGACATCCCAAAGTATTGATCTAGGCCCATTTTGGTATATTTCATGGCACCATTTCACCGCCAAATGTGATTAAATACAAAAAAATGTTCACTTTTTCACTAATTTTTTCACAAACTTTTGGTTTCTCACTGAAATTATTTACAAACAGCTTGTGCAATTATGGCTTAAATTATTTTAAATTAATCTCTGGGATCCCCTTTGTTCAGAAATAGCAGACATATATGGCTTTGGCGTTGCTTTTTGGTAATTAGAAGGCTGCTAAATGCCACTGCGCACTACACGTGTATTATGCCCAGCAGTGAAGGGGTTAATTAGGGAGCATGTAGGGAGCTTTTAGGGGCAATTTTAGCTTTAGTATAGTGTAGTAGACAACCCCAAGTATTGATCTAGGCCCATTTTGGTATATTTCATGCCACCATTTCACCGCCAAATGCGATCAAATTAAAAAAAACGTTACATTTTTCACAATTTTAGGTTTCTCACTGAAATCATTTACAAACAGCTTGTTCAATTATGGCACAAATGGTTGTAAATGCTTCTCTGGGATCCCCTTTATTCAGAAATAGCAGACATATATGGCTTTGGCGTTGCTTTGTGGTAATCAGAAGGCCGCCAAATGCCGCTGCGCATCACACGTGTATTATGGCTAGCAGTGATGGGGTTAATTATGTAGCTTGTAGGGAGCTTGCAGGGTTAATTTTAGCTTTAGTTTAGAGCTCAGCCTCCCACCTAAAACATCAGACCCCCTGATCCCTCCCAAACAGCTCTCTTCCCTCCCCCACCCCACAATTGTCCCCGCCATCTTAAGTACTGGCAGAAACTCTGCCAGTACTAAAATAAAAGCTATATTTGGGCTTTTTTTTTTTTTTTGGCATATTTACATATGCTGCTGTGTAGGATCCCCCCTTAGCCCCCAACCTCACTGATCCCCCACCAAACAGCTTTCTAACCCACCACCTCTGCCTTAATGGGCGCCATCTTGGGTACTGGCAGCTGTCTGCCAGTACCCAGTTTAGTAACAAAAGTATGTTTATTGTTTTTTTCATAGCCCTTTTCTGTAGTGTACCTCCCCCCCCCAGACCAACCCCCCACCCCTTCCAGAACCCTTAGATCATCATTTATTTATTTATTTTTTACTTTTCTTAACTTTTTTTTTCTGCAGTGTAGCGGTTCCCTCCCGCTCCCACCCCATGCACGCGCCCGCCCGCCGCCCCCTGTGCATGCGCGCGCTCCCTTGCGCGCCCCCGCGAGTCCCGCCCCCGATCCCGCCCCCCTCCCCTTCATCCGGCACACCGATGGCCGCCCACCCGCCTCCCAGACTTGCTCCCACCCACCAACGATACCGGCCACCGATGTCCGGTGCAGAGAGGGCCACAGAGTGGCTCTCTCTGCATCGGATGGCCAAGGGGGGTTATTGCAGGATGCCTCGATATCGAGGCATCACTGCAATAACTGGAAAGCAGCTGGAAGCGAGCAGGATCGCTTCCAGCTGCTTTCCAGACCAAGGACGTACGCCACACGTCCTCGGTCATTAACTGTATTTTTTTTGAGGACGTGTGGCGTACGTCCTTGGTCGTTAAGGGGTTAAACCTACATGTTTTGCAGACTTGTCTTGCATTATAACAAAATAAAAGTTTTTCTCATAACAAACAAATATTCTCACACTAGCCTAGCACTATCTGTCTCGGAATGTACATCCCACTCTTGCTTGATAAGCTATGCTATGAAAGAAGAAAGGCTGAATGAGTGTAACTTTTTTCTTAAAGGCAATACTCTTAAAGGCATATATAATATATGATATAAATAAATATACTGTATATATGGTTCTCTAAAAGCAAAGTTTGAATATTATACACTAGATTTTTTTTGCATAAATGTTTTGTAGATGATCCATTTATATAGCCACATTGGGAGTGTTTTTGTAACAATGTTTAGTATTGCTTATTTTTTATGAATGTTGTGCTGATTTTCAGATTCCTAACCAAGCCCCCAAATTTTAGACATATACTGATGTTTACAGAGTCCGGATGTTCCTGTTTGTATCAGCAGTTTTTTCATATGCAGAGAAGGGGGGGAGGGGGAGTGTCTGCTCTTCATGTTTTCCAAGCCCCTTTTACTGGGTGTCCCAGCCTAACCTCATCAGCACTGCTAAACTGGGAACTTCTAAGTAAGTTTTGAAAATGTTTTATACTGGATTTTTAGATCTGTGCATATTCTTCTTTATTGTAGTGTATATTACATGCAGTTATATGAAAATTGGTGTATACTGTCCCTTTAACTATTCGATTAATTTTTTTGTTCGTGGAATCATGAAAAGTTGCCAATCCATTACAAAGTCTATAAGAAATTTTAGAGATAAGTTATTTGACAGTAAACGTGTGCACGGCCAAAAAATTTGTTCCGATTCGGTTCGAATCTCTGAATTTAACAAATTCGGCCGAATTTCAATTCGGAACGAATCGAAATGCACATGTCTATTTGGCAGGTCTTTCTAAAGGATTGTGATCAACCTTTTGTGAAAAATATATATACAGTATATTGGTTGCAGCTATTAAGAGAGTGAAGTTACCCAAATTGTTTTATGTAGAAGATTGCCAATAGCTAAAAAACATAAGGGAGATGTTTATTGCAGAAGCGTCATATTAACACAACACACAACTGCTGTAATTCTAAACTTAGTAAGTGTAATAAAAAAATAATTTAACCTTCCAATTTATTCAATAAAATGAAGCTGGTGTAATAGATAGGATGTCTGTATTAAATTGGGCATACATGAGAAAATATAAAATGTTTTAATGCTTTATGGCATTTTATTGTATTATTATTATTATTGCAGAGAACTGTGTTTAACCCCCACAAATACGTTAAATACACAATTCAGTTTGCTCTGGACTGGCAATGCACTACTAGTTGTCCAACAACATAAAACATTCCATATTAAAAGATAAGATTTCAAGATTGTAAACACAGAAGAAAACAACAAGAGTTATAGTGATTACAGTGATTTCAGAGGGGGAGGGGATGTGCTAGAGTTACAATGATGTCAGAAAGGGGAGGGGATGTAGTAAAATGGAAGATGGCTGTAAAAGTTGCAGACAATTTGAAAATAGTCAGTGTAAGAAAACATATGGATGGCGGCAGTGAATAAATGCACCTAAAGCAGAGGTTTACATCTACCTAACATCAATATACACAAAAGAATTGTCATTCAAATATATATAAAATACTTTAAAGATATTTACTTGTATTCATGGAAGTGGTGGGCATAAACAAAAACAAAAAGATGGCATAAGAATTAACAAAATCTTACAAATATTTTTGTATCTACCTACATAAAGGAGACATATATAATATTTAAATATTATGTAAGCACATTCTATCTACAGTGGGTATTGAAAATAATCACCCCCCTTGAACTAATTTGCAGCCTGAAATAAAGACAGACACATTTTTTGTTTATCCAGTTGTAATCACCAGTCCGTGGTAGTGCAACTGAAGCAAACAATCAACTATGGGTGGCAAGGCACTGATGGTGTTGTGGCTCATCTAGTAGCTGGGGAATTAGATGGTCTGCTACAGCTGTCCTTGGAGGGGGCAAGGCCCTTCTTGTCAGGGTTATTTTTATGCATTTTTATTTTTTATTGAAATTAAAAGAATTGTTTGCTGCCGGGAGATTATATGTCATGTTCATGGTGTAGTGAAGTGAAATGTGCTGCTTGTGTTTTTTTTTACTAATAACATGGTAAATAATAAACAATAATAAAGACTAAAAATGAGAACTTGCTTCTCTTAAATATTAACTTTGTACTGAAAATAAATATGTCTGCTTCTGAAACACAACCAGTCCACCAGGGCCAGCTCAAGATACTGTGCTACCTGGGTCCGAGAATGAACTGACGCCCCCTGTAGTAATATTACTAATTAGCATATCAACCTACTAGCCTGGCCTCTGACCTTAGTATAGCCTGCCTGCATACCTGCATGCAAGCAATGCTTATGCATAATTGAGCAATAAGTGGGAAGGTAGTTAGGAAAGAGATGCACTTGTCCCACCTTGACTAGTTCTGTGTCCTTGATGAGGTTATGCTGTTGGGAGCCTGCAACTTCCCCTATGGAGTCAGAGGACAAGAGTTGTCTTGGCCTGACAGTGACTAACTCCGTCACTGAAGTGCTGCCCCTTGTCAAGGGCTGCCTGGGTCAGTTGGGCCAACTTGTTCCCGTGGTTGAGCTGGACCTACAGTCCAACAGCAGCTAAGCAGCTTTGTAAGGAACATTTTCCCCTTATAAGTAATAGAACTTATTAAAAAAAAATTAGAAGTTTTTTTTTAAATATTAACTTAGTACTTAAAACAAATATGTCCCCTTTAGAGACACATCCAGTCCACCAGCAGCCAAGCAGCTATGTAAGGACCTTTTTCATTTTACAAGTAATAGAACTAAAACAAAAACAAAGAAATGAGAAAACAGCAGTCCACTAGAAGCCCAGCAGAAATAGAAGTAATGTTACTAAAGAGAGCTTGTTTTTAATGAATAATAGTATATATATATATATATATATATATATATATATATATATATATATATATATATATATATACAGTATATATATATATATATATATATATATATATATATATTATAGTCTTCTAATCTAATCTCTCTTTAAAGCAGGCAGTGGCACAAGAATTAGTATATTATATATATCAGCAAAAAAGAGCAAATGTCTTTCAGTAAGGGGCACATCAGACACAGCTAGCACACTGATACACACCGGACTGAGGCTAAGCCTAAAAATGTTAGGCAGTAACTTAAAATTCCCTCTTTGACTTCGATCCCTCCCCTTGAGAATGCTGAATGGGTGGAAAACGAAACAAGCTTCCACTGACAGACTGATAGAACCTGTCAATCTATTTACTGCTTCTTCCTGGTTTTCATTCATTGGCTAAAGCCTGCATCATAAAAAGCAGCCTCCGAAAACGAAAAATGAAAATGCAAAAGACAATAATACTCTAGTTTCCAGATGGTTGCGTCTTTGGTATGCAAAGAAAATAAGAAAAATGCCATTTTCGTTATTTTCCTTTATTCTTCTGAAAACTAATGCACATCCCTACTTTGAAATGTATTTTTGATATTGCACTAACCCAAGGTGTGTTAAATTGTGCTCGTACTCTAGCCCATAGTGGGTAAATGGGGTAATTAATAACATGGCAATATAAATTAGGTAACCTTTGAAGAGGCTAATATTTAAAACATGTCCAATATTATTATACTTAAATAAAACAATTACCTAACTTCTTTGATTCTGTGCTTGCCATGTGATTTCCATTGTCTCATATCCAACAGGAACCCTTTTAAAATAAGCTATATGTACTGTACATATCAGTAACCCATTTAATACCAGCAACATAGACACTTTATACTTCAGAGCTTGATCATGCTTCAGCGACTACATTAACCTCATGGCTCCTAGAGAATGCTGCAAAATACTGCAGAGTGTTGTGTCCCGTTGACATGACAACCAGTCACTTAGCCTTTTTCTTTGTCCCAGGTTGGGTCCATGGGCCATGAAAATCCCAGTCGTAGGTCAGTTTCTGGCTAACAAGCAATAGGTTGGACAGCAATTTTAATGTTTATTATATTGCACAATCCAGATTACCTACACATAACATGAACTGAGAATGTCAAATGTAAGCTTTATAAGGCTATCTTAGGGCAAGATTACAAGTCGCGTGGCAAATCAGTTGCGGAAACACCACGCGTGTTATGACTTTTTCGCAATTGGGGTTGTGTAGCTATTACAAGTTGCAAAATAATTTAGTTTCCACGTGTGTTTAGCCGCGTAATGCAAACCGCGAAATCGCGTGCACGTTCACGTATTCCTCATAGAAGTCAATGGAGAAGACAAATAGGGAAAGAAATAAAAATAATATGTTGCGCAAAGCCCATGATGTATTCTCCTCGGAAAGTGTACATGAAAATGCGAATAATTCATATGGAGAAAATGTTATATTTATTTCTAAATAAAATTTCTGTATATATGTGATGATTTTTGGACTGATATATCTATTTATTGCGAGATATGTATATGAATATATATATATATATGTCTAGATATCTCAAGCTCTATATGCGAATATCTCTTTGAAAATACATCTGAGACATTGTTTAATGTGCATAAGATTGTAATGTAAAATCTTTTCATTATCACTATACATATAAATGCCTGTTTCTCTATGCATGTGTATGTATGTCAATGTAAAATCCCTGCGTCTGCTTTTTTTTTCTCCCGAGATCTCGTATCTTTGAGTCCTTATAACTTTTGTGTGCAATATTATTTTTAAATATTTTTTTATGACAGTGTTAATATGTGTAGTTTGCAATGTATTTTTAAAGTGTTTTATGTAACTCTTATGTTGCGCGAAACTGTTATCTATAGCTCTTCGAGCGCAGAAAGGATTGTTGCGTAAAAGACGAATGCGCACGGGCAATCACGATTTTTCAAGACTTGTTATACCAACCTGAGCAATGGAAATTGATAGCAAAAAGACCACATCACATGTGGAAAACTGATAACGCGCTACTTGTATTCTTGCCGTTAGTGTTTCATAGGGAAACTGAATTATGGCATTAACCACTTAAGGACAAGGCCTAGACCAGGGCTATTTTTACATTTCTGCTGTGTTTGTGTTTAGCTGTAATTTTCCTCTTACTCATTTACTGTACTCACACATATTATATACCGTTTTTCTCGCCATTAAAAGGACTTTTTAAAGATACCATTATCTTTATCATATCTTATAATTTACTTAAAAAAATATATAAAATATGATGAAAAAATCGAAAAAAACACACTTTTTCTATCTTTGACCCCCAAAATCTGTAACACATCTAAAACCACCAAAAAACAACCATGCTAAATAGCTTCTAAATTTTGTCCTGAGTTTAGAAATACCCCATGTTTACAAGTTCTTTGCTTTTTTTGCAAGTTATAGGGCAATAAATACAAGTAGCACTTTGCTTTTCCTAAACCATTTTTTTTCAAAATTGGCGATAGTTACGTTGTAACACTGATATATGTCAGGAATCCCTGAATATCCCTTTAGATGTATATTTTTTTAGTAGTAGAAAACCCAAAGTATTGATCTAGGCCGATTTTAGTATATTTCATGCCACCATTTCACCGCCAAATGCAATCAAATAAAAAAAAAATCACTAACTTTTTCACAAACTTTAGGTTACTCACTGAAATTATTTACAAACAGCTTGTGCAATTATGGCACACATGGTTGTAAATGCTTCTTTAGAATCCCCTTTCTTCAGAAATAGCAGACTTATATGGCTTTGGCATTGCTTTTTGGTAATTAGAAGGCTGCTAAATGCCACTGCGCACCACACTTGTATTATGTCCAGCAGTGAAGGGGTTAATTAGGTAGCTTGTAGGGTTAATTTTAGCTTTAGTGTAGAGATCCACCTCCCACTTGACACATCCCACCCCCCAATCCCTCCCTGACCCCCCTCAAACAGCTTTCTTCCCTCAACCACCTCACAATTGTCACCGCCATCTTAAGTACTGGCAGAAAGTCTGCCAGTACTAAAATAAAAGGATTTTTATTTAATATATATTAAGTTCAGCAGTGATGGATCCCCCCTTAGCCCCCAACCTCCCTGATCCCCCCTGATCCCCCCTTACAGCTCTCTAACACTCCCCCCTCTACCTATTCTCCACCATCTTGGGTACTGGCAGCTGTCTGCCAGTACCCAGTTTGCACAAAACAAATTGCCTGTTTATTGAAACCCTTAATTTTCTGTAGTGTAGCTGCCCCAACCCCCTACCCTCCCAGATCCCTTTATAATTTATTTCCCACCCTCTTCCTCCCTCCACCTCCCTGAGTTTACTTTCCTCCCTCCCTCCCTCCCTCTACCTCCACCTCTTCTGGACTAAATAAAGCACGCGTGTGCACGCACATGTGCATACGCGTGTACTCCCGATCATTTGTGCGCTCTGATTCAGAAGTCCGGCCAATGATGGGCCGCCCACCCGCCTCCCTGCTACGGCTGAGCCAGCTCCCACCCACCAACGTTTGGCACCATCGCTGGCTGATGCAGAGAGGGCCACAGAGTGTGCCAACAAAGGTATTGCAGTAATGGCTCAATATCGAGGCATCACGGCAATACCTTTTAAAGTAGCTGGAAGGATCTCTTCCAGACGTTTTTAAAGACCAGTTTGTGTAAGACATACCCTGTACGACGTGTGTTGTTAAGGGGTTAAAAAAAAAAAAAAAAAAACATAAAAAAACTTCACAAGTTATTTTAAACTTAAATACCACAAAAAAAGTTTTTTTTAACACATTTTTGTTTTCTGGACACAATCATAAAACAATAAGAGACTTTGGCCTCTAGTTATCAAGCCATCAACCGCAAATATGCTGGAATTCCGCAGCGTATTTATGGTGAGCCTGATTCGCCTTAGTTATCAAACCCTACAGACCGGCAAAAGTAGAATATAGTGACGTAACATACGATCCGTTGGACTCAGTCCGACACAGATTGATGCTTACGTCACTACAGATGTTCCGAATGCAAGTTTGGCACAATCTGACTACTTTTGCTAGTTATCAAATAACTACCAGGTACGCTCGCCACTTTTCCGGCCCAGCATACCTGGTTTTCAATCCGCCGCCCTGGAGGCGGCGGATGCCATAGGAATCAATGGGAGTCTGAAAGTCAATAGGATTTTTCTTACCTTAATTCCGATTGGCTGATAGAATTCTATCAGCCAATCGGAATTCAAGGGACGCCATCTTGGATGACGTCATTTAAAGGAATATTCATTCGTCTTGGTAGTCGTCGGCCTGGAAGGATGCTCCATGTTGGATGTCTTGAAGATGGACCCGCTCCGGATGGATGAAGATAGAAGATGCCGTCTGGATGAAGACTTCTGCCCGTCTGGAGGACCACTTCTGCCCGGCCTCGTTGAGGACTTCAGCCTGGTTGGGTGAAGACGTCTTAAGGTAGGGTGATCTTCAGGGGGTTAGTGTTAGGTTTTTTTAAGGGGGGATTGGGTGGGTTTTAGAGTAGACTTGGGTGTGTTGGTGGTTGGTTTAAATGTTGGGTGGGGTGGTATTGTCATTTTTTTTACAGGTAAAAGAGCTGATTACTTTGGGGCAATGCCCGGCAAAAGGCCCTTTTAAGGGCTATTTGTAATTTAGTATATGGTAGGGCTTTTTATTATTTTGGTTTTTTTTTTTATTAGGGGGATTAGATTAGGTGTAATCAGTTTAAAATTCTTGTAATTATTTTATTATTTTCTGTATTTTTTTTTTTTTTTTGCACTTTAGTTAATTGTATTTAATTGTATTTAATTGTAGTTAATTTAGGGAATTTATTTAATTATAGTGTTGTGTAGGTGTAATTGTAACTTAGGTTAGGTTTTATTTTGCAGGTACTTTTGTATTTATTTTAACTAGGTAGCTATTAAATAGTTGATAACTATTTAATAACTATTGTACCTAGTTAAAATAAATACAAACTTGCCTGTAAAATAAAAATAAACCCTAAGCTAGATAATATGTTATGTATGTTATGTTATTAGTTATATTGTAGCTAGTTTAGGGTTTATTTTATAGGTAAGTATTTAGTTTTAAATAGGAATAATTTAGTTAATTATAGGGATATTTATTTAGATTTATTTAAATTATATTTAAGTTAGTGGGTGTTACTTAGGTTTAGGAGTTAATATGTTTATTTAGTTGCGGCGGGGTCCGGGAGCGGCAGGATAGGGGTTAATAACTTTATGTAGGTGGCGGCGGTATAGGAGGCGGCAGATTAGGGTTTAATAAGTATAATGTAGGTGGTGGTGGGCTCCCGGAGCAGCGGTTTAGGGGTTAATACATTTATTAGAGTTGCGGCAGGGTCCATGAGCGGCGGTTTAGGGGTTAATAACTTTATTTAGTTAGTTAGCGGCGGTATAGGGGGTAAACAGTATAGTATAGTGTGGGTGTTTAGTGACAGGGTAGCAAGAAAGCTGTGAAAAAGCCGAAGAGCAGTGAGATTGATGACTGTTAGTTAACAACAGTCCGCTGCTCATCGCCCCTTACTTGGTGCGCAGATTTTTGACAGCTATTTTGATCATTTTGGAGAACGTATTCAGGTCCGCGGCGGCGATATTAGGCGATCTTAGGCGAGAGTAATGGTGCCGTTGAATGCAAGAAAGTCGACGGCTTAATACATAGAGGCCTTTAAATGTATTTCTATTATTAAATATATTTCACAGCATCCTTTGGCTCAGGAGCAGAAATGTACTACTGGTGCTTAGCTGGTGATTGGTGAATACACACATATGTGTTTTGTCATTAGCTTACCAATAAGTAGAGCACAAAAATATTACCATTGTGAAATCAATAGTGCTTATATTTTTGCTTTAATATTACAGGTCCACCATTATCTTTTATATCTGGAGTGATAATCAAGGGTGCGCTAACATTTGCATGTTGGACAGCGCGGTTGTAGTTAACCCATATACTGCTCGAGAGCTAAGCCTATGATTAGCTAAGCAGATGGTGCATAAGTAGTGGAGTTCTTCATATTGTTCTGTGCTAGACTTTTAATAATAATAATGGTTTAATTCAGGTCTCAAAAAGATCAACATTTTAGAGTGGTATTTTTGGAGCTCAACACTTAACCCCGCTTGTAAAAGGAGTCCGATAAATGCACTTATAGCAATTCCTGTGATAACTATTAAAAGTATAGGATGCTAAAAAAGCTTTGGCTGTGTTAAAGGGATACTAAGCAGTGCTCCTTTAGTAAAAACAAATGACCCTTGAGTGCTAACGACACCTCAGAGCCGTTGCTAGCACTCTCCCACCTTGAGGGAGATCTGGGGGCTCTCACCTGCTCCTACCCCGGCAATCAGGCCTGCATAGTGACAGGCATCGCCAGGGCTTCTCGTTATGCGTGGTGACATCACGCACAATGACGTGATGACGTCACCGCACAACAAATTCACAATGTTAAGAATAGGAGCAGGGGGCATGCTGCTTAGAAGCCTGTATCTCAGGCATCTAAGCAGCTAAAGACCTCCAAGACCCACTGATGGAAAGGTAATCGCCTAACCTTTCCAGCAGTGGAAGTCTTGGGGATCTGAAAAAGAAAAAATAAGTTAAAAAATTAAAATTAAAAAACAAACATAAAAAACAACTTAAAACAGCTTAGCACCCATATGGGAAAGTGCTTAGCACTCAAAAGGTTAAATAAAAGTAAAAAGAAACAGATTGTGCAAAAAAACAGCAAACATCTTACTTATTTTCTTGCAAAATTATTACAGCCCTCATTGAAATAAAAATGTTGGCATGTTGGCAACTTGGGTTGCATCCTGCCTCAGCTGAGCATGGGCAAAACTGTCTCCCTATTTATCTAGTATTCACTTAATAGAAAGCTAGCTTTTGTTACTCTAGAAGTTTTATGACATCAAGCTAGATATATTTTCCTGTAGAGACACCAGCCCCCTTGTAGAACTGTCACAGGAAGAAATGGACACTGCACAAATGATGTTTAAATAAAGAGATAAAATGGAAAATCCTTTCAAAATGATGAATCATACATACAGCAATAGTTTCTATTAAAGGGACACTAAACCCAAATTGTTTCTTTCATGATACAGTTAGAGAATCCAATCTTAAACAACATTCCAATTTACTTCTATTATCTAATTTGTTTCATTTTTTTAGATATCCTTTGTTATCCTTTGTTAAAGAAATTGCAATGTACATGGGTGAGCCAATCACATGAGGCATTTATGTGCAGCCACCAATCAGCAGCCACTGAGCCTATCTAGATATGCTTTTCAGCAAAGAATATCAAGAGAATTAAACAAATTAGCTAAAAGAAGACAATTAGAAAGTTGTTAAATTGCACGCTTTTTCTAAATCATGAAAGAAAAAAAATTGGGTTTCATGTCCCTTTAAGTGTAACCCACTACTTACATTATTACAACAATGAAACAGACTTTTATATCTCTTTAAGTTGCTCTAGTTAGAATGTTTAACTTTTCGCTTATAATGCTAACTTATATGTTACCCTTAGAGTGGGACCAAGCCCTACATATATAACGCACCCTGTGATATCGATTGTGCTCCACAATAGCGCCAGACGCGTTCAGCTACATCCCATTAGTGCATTGATCTGTATATATTTTTTTAAATAAATGTCTATAGCTGTATATTTATATGAATATATATATATATATATATATATATATATATATATATATATATATACTGTATATATATATATATATATATATATATATATATAAAAAGATCCTGATAGGAAAAGCACAATCTCACCAATAGTAGAAATACCACGGTGCTCTGCTGCACAGTATCCAGGTTATCCAAAAATACAGGCACTCATTGGACTTTATAATAAAAATACAAATTTTATTAATCCATATTAAAACAGAGACATAACGTTTCGGCACCGCATCGGGACTTTGTCAAATGTCATATCACATCCAAGAAAATTGCAAAACACACACTTAAAATCGCCTAACACATAATCTAAAAACATACCCCTTTTAAAGAAAAAAATGAAATCCATTTTGCCGCCACACATCCACTCACGTCTTCCTGGTGAGAGCAATGACGTCACGTAGACACGTTAGCGTACCTAGCGTGATGACGCATGGCACGACGTTGTCATGGTAACGTCAATGATGCCAAACGACAGAGCGTATATCCACATTATGTCCCAGCCGCGACAATGCGCATGCGCGGAACTAACCCGCATACAGGGTACTTAGGTAGTCAAGGGCAACCAACAGTGGACATGATGAACCAACGATAATCGAAAGTTAGATGTAATAGGCATAAATGGATAGTGGCAAATTATTCTGAATGTCAGATGTCCAATCAGAACACTCACTATGTGATCATATTAGAAAGATCAACTACCCGAACATAAATGCTTAAAGTGACACGCACTCATAACACAAGTGTGAGTATTCTGCAAAAGTACAACAGACAAGGGGGAAGTGAATTGATGTTGCGTGAGTTGGTGTCACATTTGAACCACATGGAGAGTCCCATACGGTTTAAGTTAGAATTTCATCTCATGAATGTACATTTTTTGGATCTTTGTGTGTTTAAGGTTCTTGATTCTGGTGGTTTGCGTTTCGGTACATCTTTGTACACTAAACCTACAGACCGCAACTCACTGTTGGATGCCAGAAGTTTCCACCCTAAACACCAAAAGAAAGGTGTCTTGACCTCCCAACTCACTCGTGACTTGAGAAACAACAGTGAGACACCACTGAGGTTGACTCAATTGGATGAGATGGGCGAGAAGCTCAAGAAAAGGGGTTATGCTAAGGTCAAAATAAGCACTATTCAGGAAAAACTATTAAAAACTGACGCCACCAGAAGCACTAGTACTACCGATAAGAATACCGGCGAACAACTTAATTACCTGACTCTGATTACCACCTGATTATCACCTACACACCTGGTAGTGAGCAACTGACAGGAGCGGTGCCTAGACACTGGCAGGTGGTGGTGACCGACCCCACATTACCATTTCGCAGCATGTCAGCCCCCAGGTTGGTCTACCGCAGAGCTAGAAATCTCAGGGACTTCCTGGTTAAGTTCGATCGGTTAACCATTATCGTAAAGAAACATCGTTGAAATCATCTAAAATGACAACTGCACCACCTGTAATAGCATGTCCAAAGGTAACACCTTCCAGCACCCACACAGGAACCAGAGATACAGGATCAACCATCAATTGAGCTGTACAAGTACGTATGATATTTAAATGCTGGTTTGTCCTTTCGGGAGAGGATGGTGAACCATAGGTATGCTGTGAAGCCCTAAAATCAGGCGAGTCTGATCAACCTGTGGAAAGCCACTGTGTATTGTATAAACACTCTGTTTCAAGTATCAGGTCTATGTTGATAGACCATGTACCGCCTTTGTTGAGAGGTGGCAACAGGGCTAGGAGACTTTTACAGTTGGAAAGTAGGTATATTTATAGATTGGACACATTGGCTCCAAGGGGCCTGAATATGTCACTAGACTTTAGTCCATTCTACTAACTGGTGTTGGCACTGTTTGATGATCTGCCCTGACTGAGTGGACTTATATATTTTCCTCCCAGCGAGGTGCTCACTGTATGGAAGGTTTCTATTAATACTCTATGGAGGCATGATGTATTTTTTGTTTTTTTATATATATATGATTGTATGTATGTGGGTAGATCTGGGCTGTAATATGCTCAATTGCTATGACCTCTAATGCAGCTGGTATCATATATCACATATGTTAGACTAATGTTGTCATTCATTTTTGCTCGTTTTTGCTTGCTTAATTCTGTCATCTCATATATCAGTGTTAATTCTAATTTAATGTCAGTTATACTTTTGCAGAATACTCACACTTGTGTTATGAGTGCGTGTCACTTTAAACATTTATGATCCGGTAGTTGATCTTTCTAATATGATCACATAGTGAGTGTTCTGATTGGACATCTGTCATTCAGAATAATTTGCCACTATCCATTTATGCCTATTACATCTAACTTACGATTATCGTTGGTTCATCATGTCCACTGTTGGTTGCCCTTGACTACCTAAGTACCCTGTATGCGGGTTAGTTCCGCACATGCGCATTGTCGCAGTTGAGACTTTATGTGGATATACGCTCTGTCGTTTGGCATCATTGACGTTACCATGACAACGTCGTGCCATGCGTCATCATGCTAGGTACGCTAACGTGTCTACGTGACGTCATTGCTATCACCAGGAAGACGTGAGCGGATGTGTGGCGGTAAAATGGATTTCATTTTTTTCTTTAAAAGGGGTATGTTTTTAGATTATGTGTTAGGCGATTTTAAGTGTGTGTTTTGCATTTTTCTTGGATGTGATAAGACATTTGACAAAGGCGCGATTCGGTGCCTTAACGTTATGTCTCTGTTTTAATATGGATTAATAAAATTTGTATTTTTATTATAAAGTCCAATGAGTGCCTGCATTTTTGGATAACCTATATATATTTTTATATATATATATATATATATATATATATATATATATATATATATATATATATATATATATATATATATATATATATATATATATATATATATATATATATATATATATATATATATATATATATATATATACAGGGAGTGCAGAATTATTAGGCAAGTTGTATTTTTGAGGATTAATTTTATTATTGAATAACAACCATGTTCTCAATGAACCCAAAAAACTCATTAATATCAAAGCTGAATAGTTTTGGAAGTAGTGTTTAGTTTGTTTTTAGTTATAGCTATTTTAGGGGGATATCTGTGTGTGCAGGTGACTATTACTGTGCATAATTATTAGGCAACTTAACAAAAAACAAATATATACCCATTTCAATTATTTATTTTTACCAGTGCAACCAATATAACATCTCAACATTCACAAATATACATTTCTGACATTCAAAAACAAAACAAAAACAAATCAGTGACCAATATAGCCACCTTTCTTTGCAAGGACACTCAAAAGCCTGCCATCCATGGATTCTGTCAGTGTTTTGATCTGTTCACCATCAACATTGCGTGCAGCAGCAACCACAGCCTCCCAGACACTGTTCATAGAGGTGTACTGTTTTCCCTCCTTGTAAATCTCACATTTGATGATGGACCACAGGTTCTCAATGAGGTTCAGATCAGGTGAACAAGGAGGCCATGTCATTAGATTTTCTTCTTTTGTACCGTTTCTTGCCAGCCACGCTGTGGAGTACTTGGACGCGTGTGATGGAGCATTGTCCTGCATGAAAATCATGTTTTTCTTGAAGGATGCAGACTTCTTCCTGTACCACTGCTTGAAGAAGGTGTCTTCCAGAAACTGGCAGTAGGACTGGGAGTTGAGCTTGACTCCATCCTCAACCCGAAAAGGCCCCACAAGCTCATCTTTGATGATACCAGCCCAAACCAGTACTCCACCTCCACTTTGCTGGCGTCTGAGTCAGACTGGAGCTCTCTGCCCTTTACCAATCCAGCCACGGGCCCATCCATCTGGCCCATCAAGACTCACTCTCATTTCATCAGTCCATAAAACCTTAGAAAAATCAGTCTTGAGATATTTCTTGGCCCAGTCTTGACGTTTCAGCTTGTGTGTCTTGTTCAGTGGTGGTCGTCTTTCAGCCTTTCTTACCTTGGCCATGTCTGTGAGTATTGCACACCTTGTGCTTTTGGGCACTCCAGTTATGTTGCAGCTCTGAAATATGGCCAAACTGGTGGCAAGTGGCATCTTGGCAGCTGCACACTTGACTTTTCTCAGTTCATGGGCAGTTATTTTGCGCCTTGGTTTTTCCACACGCTTCTTGCGACCCTGTTGACTATTTTGAATGAAACGCTTGATTGTTCGATGATCACGCTTCAGAAGCTTTGCAATTTTAAGAGTGCTGCATCCCTCTGCAAGATATCTCACTATTTTTTACTTTTCTGAGCCTGTCAAGTCCTTCTTTTGACCCATTTTGCCAAAGGAAATGAAGTTGCCTAATAATTATGCACACCTGATATAGGGTGTTGATGTCATTAGACCACACCCCTTCTCATTATAGAGATGCACATCACCTAATATGCTTAATTGGTAGTAGGCTTTCGAGCCTATACAGCTTGGAGTAAGACAACATGCATAAAGAGGATGATGTGGTCAAAATACTCATTTGCCTAATAATTCTGCACTCCCTGTATACTGTATCTTTATACATAGAACATATGAATTTTAATTATTTATTTAAAAAAACCCATAAAAACATATTAAAATTGTTTAAAAAATGATATTGCATATTTCATGTGAGTGTGTGTATAAATGTGTATATATATATGTGCAAATGTATGTATGTGTGCACATAAATATTTATATATAAAAACACATTTATACACATATGTAGATATGTATACATTTACACAAGTATTTAGATATATATACATACACCTTTGAGCCCTTACCAGTCAAATACTTTGTCATATACCATATCCCTTTTTACCCTTTTAAACATGTTTTTCAAAATTAAAGGGACAGTCAAGTCAAAATTACATTTTCATGATTCAGATAGGACAGCATTATAAAACAACTTTCCAATTTACTTTTATCATCAAATGTGCATTGTTCTCTTTGTATTCTTTGTTAAAAGCTAAACCTAGGTAGGCTCATAAACTGATTTATAAGCCATTAAAGCCTCTTCTTATCTCAATGCATTTTGACAATACAAATTTTCAAGTAGACTGTCCCTATAAACTAATATTTTTAAATAAAAATGTTTTTATATGAGTGTAATACTTTATTATAATATGTTTTACATCGGTTTGTGGAACTTTTATTTTAACCCTAACACTACTCCTGGGGGCCGATTTAAGAAGCAGCGTATGCTGCTGTTTCCGCACGAACCTTCAGGCTCACCAAAAACTTAAGTTAAGAAGCAGCAGTCTTAAGACCGCTGTTCCTTAAGTCGTCTGCCACTTCTGAGGCGGCAGACAGCAATCATCCCAATCGGATCCGATCAGGATGTTTGACACCCTCAGCTAGCGGCCAATTGGCCACAAATGTGCAGGGGGTGGCATTGCACAAGCATTTCACATGAAATGCTTGTGAAATGATAAATGGCATTTATCGATGTGCGGCGATTTTACCATGAACTTGTAATATTAATTTGATCTCTAATTTTAGCACAGTCCAGTGATATTGCTAATGCACCCCACGCTATCAGCCTATGGGGTCAATTTATCAAGCTCTGTACGGATCTTGATGCCCCGTGTTTCCGGAGAGCCTTCAGGCTTGCTGGAAACAGAAGTTATGAAGCTTCGATCTAAAGACAGCTGCTCCATTAACCTGTCCGCCTGCTCTGAGGCGGCAGACAGAAATCAACCAGATCGAATCTGATCGGGTTGATTGACACCCCTGCTAGCGGCCGATTGTCCGCTAATCTGCAAGGGGCAGTATTGCACCATCAGTTCACAAGAACTGCTGGTGCAATGATAAATGCCGACAGTGTATGCTGTCTGCATTTATCGATGTGCAGCAGACATGATACGCTACATCGTATCATGTCCGCTTGCACATTAGTAAATTGACCCCTATGTGTTTAACTCCTTTGCAAGGGTTAAATGAATAGTTATAAACATGCAATAGTGCAATACTACAATACTCTGACAAATTAGAGCATTTTATTTTTGCATGTCTCACCACAACTAGTAGAAAACATATATCATTTTGTTATTAAAAAAAATCTTTCCTACACTTCTCATTTTCAACCTGTGACAAAGAGGTAATCTTGGCTTTTGTATTTGTATCACATTTTGTAAATTTGAGTAGTATATAGCACTAATCTCCTATATAATGTTTAAATTTGAATGTAATTGTAGTTGAATTTTATTTTGAGGCATTAGTAAGTGTGAATATAATGTAATGTGACTTCAGCCAGTCATTCTGCTAGTCAATAGCCATCCATATAAAAAGGTTGGTGTCCCTAATTTAAGGAGAATTCAATGAAGTAAAATAGCTTATAGTAAATTGCTAGCATATGCAGAGAGAGAGAGATGGAAAGGATAAGGATGTGTGTTGGTATCACAACTCTTCAGGCTATGTGAACAGCTTGACAAATAAATCCCATAACTAATTTCACTAATAACAATGGAGAAACTGAATTTTATGGCTATTACTAAGTCATGGTAAAATGATAATCAGTATGGGGGTGTTGGTCGCTAAGTTTGCAGGGCAACTGGAAAGTAAGAAGGAATAAGGAAAATAAAAATGCTCTTTTAAAGTCATTGCTTGGTATTTTGTTAGAATGTACATGAATTTTGAACTCTGTAAGTATAACCAATGTAAAATATATACAAATTTCATGTACACAATGGTGCTTATTATTTATGATAGCTACGTAACTCATTTGCAATTTTAGCTAAAATAAAACAATAGTAATAATAATATATATTTACTAAAGGAGCACTGTTTCATATTCCTTTAACTACCAAAACCAAATAGGGACTCACAAAAGTATCAGATCCCACCACATCCTAATTAACACCAGCCATAAGGATCCCCACTTAAAGGGACCTCACTATTTATGTGAACTCTCATTCAGCAAAATACATCCCTATCAGTGTCCCTATTTTACTTAAAATCCTTCAACCTAAATTATGATTCCAGTTATATCCTTTTTATTCTTCCTTGAAATAAAGAATTCTCTTATTAATCATAAGATGGGGGGCTCCTCTATGCCAACAAAGAGAAGCTGCTGAATGCATATTTGACATTCTCAGAAGTTGAAGGGACTTAGGGCCTGATGATCAAAGATTCTCCAGCTTGGAGAGAAAAAGAGAAATTGTAGTGCAGACTTCACAGGGGCTGAACTCACTAAAATATCAAAGAAAAAGGGCAGGACTCTCCAGTACTACGAGATCTCTCTCATTTCTCATATATCTGAAGGAGAAACAAGCCCAGTGCAATATAGCACTGCAGGATATGAACGTTTTGTCACACATACACTTTGTCCATTGTATTTTATATATTACTTTACACTTCAGATTGTGTCCTTTCAGTATTATTGTATCCAGGCTTTGCACTTTCTATTTTATATTTTAATACATTTAGATTTAAATTTAGATCCAGTAGGGATTTTACAATTTCTGATCATGTATTGAAAGTTTCTGTGTTACAAATTAGGATCATATGTTGTATATTTCTGTGTAACAACTTACATTGCACTTGATATTTTTACTATTGTAAAATAAAACACAGCTTCATAAAGAGGGAGGGACAGGGAAGTTCCCTGAGCTGAACAGGGGTGTTCCCAGGGTATGTCTGAAGCTCTCAGAAGCCTTATGAAATGCATTTTAAACAAGTTGGTCTCACTAATTTTTCTTGCTAGCTGTATGCAGTTGAAGTTTGCTCAAAATTCACAATATACTTATTTAACTGACAGAAAAGTAATATATACTAAACTATAGACAAAATCATTTTCAATTGTAGTTTCATACATGTCAGTTTAATTTTAAATCGATGCAAACTGAGCATTTAAATCAGCATCGGATGTCTTCTTTCAGATACTATCTACTGGCCTGTAAAATTCTGTATGCCAGTGAGCTTCATTTCTTTCTATAGAAGGCATCTCTCATCTCTCTGGGACTTACAGGTTCCATCCTTTTTATTATAGAATTCTGTGAATTCAGCCCCTATGAAGTCTGCACTATACTTTGTCTCCAAACTAGAGAATCTTTGCTTATTGGGATTAAAGGAAATAATGAAGCTCTCTGGGAAACTGAAACTATTAGTTTTCCCGTTTTATTTTAAAAGAAGAAAAACTAAGTGCAATGTAATATGTAAAAAAATACACAAAAATATACAAAGTATGATGCTAATTTGTTAAAAGTTACACAGAAACTATGAAAGCAAATTCAGAATTTGTAAAATTACAATCCTAAACACACTGCTGTATACAAAATAAAACACAAAATCAAAAGTGCAAATTTTAACTGTAATAGAGTTTAATCTGAAGTGTAAAGTAATAAAATACAAATCACAAAGTGTAAATGCAGCAGAACTGTCATGTCATGCAGTGTCATATTGCATTGGGCTTGTCTCTCCTTCACACACAGAAATACAGGTGGCAAAATATGCCTTTTAAGAATTTCACTAGGTATTTCGCTGTGCTGGAGGATCATTTTAGATTATCTCACCTTGAAAAATATATCAGTCTTTCTATGCATAAAAAAAACTATTTGGATGCAGCCGATATAAGGTCAAACTTTGGAATTCCACTTTGTGTATTCATGATTTAACAGCAAGTGTGACAAAAGCACACTAGTTTTAGAATAATAAAATCAGTATAAAACAGGATCCAACTACTGGGTTTATTGCTTTGATCTCCTCTTCAAAAACATATAGTGAATAATGTTCTAAAAGATAGTATAAAATACCTCTAAAACTGCATGCCTTTTCTTACATAATGAAATGTAATACAGATTGTATTCTTTACAAGTCATGTTCAGACATGGTATGTGAATGTTTTCACACCTTACCAACATAATACATGTTAAACTGTACACTGAAAGTTCTTTAACAAAGTGTTAAACTTTTGACAGCTATTTTGAAAGTGATAATTATGACTGTAAAAAAATTGTTAGTTAAGTATTGTATAACGGCAATGTTT
Source organism: Bombina bombina (assembly GCF_027579735.1). Taxonomy (NCBI): domain Eukaryota; kingdom Metazoa; phylum Chordata; class Amphibia; order Anura; family Bombinatoridae; genus Bombina; species Bombina bombina. The sequence continues at coordinate 381,036,887 of NC_069501.1, forward strand.
TAGCAGTGACCCATGGCTGGAAGGGTATACTCGGAAGCAGTGTAAGTAGCTGACAGTGAAACATGAAGTATACAGACAAGCATATTATTAGGTAAAATGACACGACTCACTTAGCACAATTTGTAATGAGTGTCATTTTACAGTGGCTGAAATATTTCCAAATCAGGAAAATGACTGCACAATTCCCGTAGCGTTACCTGTACACTTGAATACGTTTTCAAAGATTTAGCAATTCATCAATCAAAACCTGAACACAATAAATACAATTTCCTGTTGCCACTGATAATTTTGCAATGATTTGCAAGGTAGGTGTTAATATAACACCAAATGACATGTCTATTTTGTATATTTTGGTTTGGCTAGTTTAGTCTTTTTATGGAAAAAATGTCATGCCAAAATAGATTAAAATGTTGTTGTTAGTCATTTAAATTTTTATTTCTCACAAATGTATTACCTTCGCCTTATTTTGTTTTATGTTATTTTTTTCTCTCTAAAGAATACCATATACCCTTTTTATTAGAAGGCACTTTTTATTTGGGTTCTACAGACTGCATTTGAAATTTAGGTGTTGATCACAATTTTGTACGTTTCCATCAAATAGCAATTTCTGAAAGTTGGCCAGTATTGTTAAGGGATTTATCAGTGATCACAATCCAAAAATTCGTCAGCTGTTAATATCCCTGAAACTTAGCATTGTTACACCGTGCAAACAACATGAAATCATTATCGTCATTGTTAATCTTCAGATTTCATAATCCAAAAATCAAATGTGAATGATTAATGACAAACAAAATGTCAATTTCGGGAGCTTAGTCATTATATCACAGGTTGAATGTTCTTTATATTGATTGACCCCTTTTGTAGTGATGCTAATGCGTTACATGTGTAATTAACCTGTTGTGCTCCAAAAATATATTTTAGAATATATTTGGTTACAGGTAATATGTGTATCTGTTCAGTGACATTGTTTCCTAATGTCATTCATTATGATGGCTAATTCCAGTGTGTTTTGCACATACGCAAAAAAACAATGTTTTTTTTTGCTCTCGTGCTTACTTCGCTCAAAGTAAAAAAATTAATGGGGGGCGGAGCCTACAGCTGCAGCGGCAGGACGTGTCTTGTGGGAGCTCCTGGTCTATCACAGAGTTGTATGCAATATTTTATTGTTTTTCATAGTGCAAATATTTCATTTTGTGACCAGAGACCAGCAGACTACTATAGGAATCAAGAAATTGATAATCCTAGGGGGAAACTCTTTGGATTCGCATCTCTGCCTATGCTCTGCAGTTAGGCCGCGCGGCTGCTGCATTTATATGGTGTTGGGCAGTTTGTGGAGCCGGGGCCACCGCATATTCCCCCCCCTAGGTGACTGGGGTTACGGGCAGTACTAATTACTGCTACTACTGCAAATTATTTCTGCCATTACACGATAATATGGGAGCACCTAACAACGCCATTGCTGTTCAGGACTTACAGCGAATATTGTGTGAACACTTCTTGAGCCTGTCTAAGAGTATCTATAATGCCTGGAATGACATGTCTGTATGCCAGAGATCAGACACAGCCCCCTTGGACAGCGGAGTGGCGACCCTGGACATTGTGGAGAGCACAGTAGCGATCGGGTTGGAAAATGCTCTGACTACTGAAGTGCGCACAGCAGCTGAGAGTCCGAGGGAGTCTGAGCAGATTATGGCACTGCCTGAACAGACAGAATGCTTTACCACTCCTTCAAAGGTCGGATTGACGAGGCAGTCTATTTATGTTAAGATGGCCGACCAGCTAGATGTGATGAGCCACATACCAGTAGGTGTTTCTCTGAGCGATGTAAAGGCTCATGCTAAATTCAATGTGATACCTGGCACTGATCCGCTAGCTGGGGCCACCGGAGTCCTAGAGCTGGAAGATCTTACACAACCATGCTCAGAAGCGGAGGCTGGGTCTGCCCAGACCGAGGGGAGAATCACGCTCGAGAAGAGGCAGCCACGTCTTATGGGTCTTAACTTTCTTCAGTTTGCAAGTGGGAGGGCTGACTGGCTCTTACATGATGTGTGTGTAGCTTCATCTGATACCTTGGGGCACCTACGAACTAGGACATGGCTGATCCCTTTAATAGACCCAGGCAGCTTGTCGGCGACCGGAGTGGGCTGACGATTCTGGAGAGCCGATGAGGGGTAGGTTATTAAACCATGCTGCACAGAGCTGACATTTACCGGCTCTAATAGACATTTCATGGAACTTTTAGAGACGCTTACACACTTCTTTTGGAACTCTTTATGACGATCTATGAGTCTGAAACATTGAGTATCCATATATATTCCAGATATGTGGCTAATCCCCCTGCACGACTATATCTACATGTTTATGCTCCAGTTTGCTATAGAGCTTCATTTTGTGTCTGAATAGCAGAACTGCATGTTTCTCTTTTCTTGTATGTGTATTGAAGTATACTTGTTTAACTTATCCCTAAGCCGCTGTCGCCTGGCAGATTGCGTGTAGACAACTCAGGTATAGCCCCATAAATCTGCTAAGCGATAATTCAACCTATTGGAGTACAAATTTGCTGTGGGTACTGAACTTTAATGTAGTGAGATGACATAGGCGCCCACATAGTTAAATTCGTGAAAACGTTTTATAAAAAACACTTTGATCAGCACTCTACTAGGAATTTGCCTCCAGTTTGCCTTGGGCCCCACATAGAGTACAGAACATGCATTAGGCTAATACGGTGCATAAGAACTGAAGTTTAGCATTAAAGATATAACATTACTCTGATTTCTATATGTAAATCTAGCTATATTTACACACCTATACCATGCTTTGGCTGCAGCAGATACCATAGGGTAAGGGGTCAGAATAGAGATACGGAGTACAAGCAGCAACACAAGTCTCAACTATGGACTCTTTAGACACTTAGATTATTCATTAGTCCAATGTGGAATGTTACTTGTGTATTTATTTACTTGAACCATTCTTATGGCTCTGCTATGTTCGTGCAGCATGTATTTCTCTGCTGGTGGTATGATGTGTGTGCACCCTAAGTCTATTAGTTAATGTACATCTTTTCATAGGGGTGAATTACTCAATAACAAATGTTTCCCTATCATTACCTTGCCATAATCCAGATTATTTTATATGGTTTGGGGGCCTAACACAGTAGAGCCACCTAAGTTGCCTTGCTTAACCTTTAAAACGTGCACTCTGGCTATTAGCTCCCAGGTTCACCTCTCCTTAGTTATACTTCCTTATATGAAAAGGCAGTGCCTTTGCATTTAATCTCACATTTTTCAATCATATAGTTTAACTGGATAACCCACCATGTCTGTTATTATTCCCCACAGTTAACTGCTATAGATTCCTCCTATAGATAAGGGTATGTTTTATCCCCCACCCCATCATTAATTACCACATCTTAAAGAACCCTCCGGTCTCACACAAAGTCTACATAGAAAGGTTGTGTCTTGTTAAGGAAGTTTTTACAATACTGTGTGTGAAAATTGTCATCTATTCTCCCTAACCATGATTATTTCTATATATTTCTATTTGTTGCTTAAAAGCGGCAATGTTTACCTTATCAATGGTCCATGAGTGGCCATTTGTGTCATTAGATTTCCCCCTCTATAATATTTAAACTTGTCAGGGATCACGAGTGTCCCCTTGTGCTGATGGAGGAAATTATATTTGTTAAAATGAGGTCCTAACTTTAACATGTTCCAAAACATCAATAATATTTATTTCTACTGTTTAGATACCTAACTATTGTACTACTCAGCGATATATTACTATCTATATTTGATGATGTACATGAATATATTATTGTAATTGTTATTACCTCAATAAAAATCTTTTAAAAAAAAAATAAAAAATTAATGTGTCTGGAAAAGCATGAGCATTACAAGTTAAAAGTATAAAGATAGCATGCAAGTGAAAGACTCAGGTGCACTAAATTCATAACTTTAAATATCGCAACCGCGCTATCTCCTTTTCTCTATAGACTTCTATGGGGCATGTCACAAAAATAATATTAGTTATCACATGCTCGCTAACCCAACACTGAGCTAGATCAACTGCGCTAAAACCGAAAGTGAGTTAGGAATACTTTACATTCCTATGTTCTTTACGTAAAATAAATCATTTTTTAATTTTAAATATATATATATATATATAATTTTGTTTTAATAAAATATATATCTATACCTATATCTCTATATCTCTATGTGAATATATATAAATAAAAAGAAAACATTTTTCTAAGTGAAGAACATAAATGCACATGTATACACACATACACACACAAATGTATATCTACATGTATGCAAACATTGTAGCTCTTTCCAGTCAAACATCTTGCTATATACCATATCCATTTTAAAGATTTTTAATTTATTTTCATTTATTTCTGATGTGTTTTGTGAAAAAATGTTATCTCGAGTCGAGCTAAATATTCTAGTGCAGTTCCAGCTTTCTATTAAAGGGACACTGAACCCAAATTTTTTCTTTTGTGATTCAGATAGAGCATGACATTTTAAACAACTTTCTAATTTACTCCTATTATCAAATTTTCTTTATTCTCTTGGTATCTTTATTTGAAATGCAAGAATGTAAGTTTAGATGCCGGCCCATTTTTGGTGAACAACCTAGGTTGTCCTTGCTGATTGGTGGATAAATTCATCCACCAATCAAAAACTGCTGTCCAGAGTTCTGAACCAAGAAAAAAAGCTTAGATGCCTTCTTTTTCATATAAAGATAGCAAGAGAACGAAGAAAAATTGATAATAGGAGTAAATTAGAAAGTAGCTTAATATTGCATGCTCTATCTGAATCATGAAAGGAAATTTTTGGGTTCAGTGTCCCTTTAAGCCCAACCTATAGCTTTCAACTTGTAATACCTGCGCTATTTAGCATGGTTGCAATATCCATTGAAAGTGTAGGTTGCACTAGAGCAATGTTGGTCACACTAACCCATCTCCAATAAATGGGATTTATGATGGACTTGTAATATCAAGTGGCGTGCTAATGTTAGCGTGGTCCTGTGATATTGCTTATCGCGACCCCCGTTATAATTAGCTCACCACTTGTAATCTGGTCCGGTAAGTGTTGTCTGGGATTTAATCAAGTATTTTTGATTATAGAATTTGACATATAGAAAGTGTAAAATGGAATTGTATTGTTAGATATCAAGGATTAGAAAAACAAGACTTGCACATGTTAAAGGGATATTATACACTAGATTTTTCTTTGCATACATGTTTTGTAGATGATCCATTTGTATAGCCAATACAGTTGTTTGTTTTCTTTTGTTTTTTAAATGTATAGTTTTGCTTATTTTTAAATAACATTGCTCTGATTTTCAGACTCCTAACCAAGCCCCAAAGTTTTAGGAGAATACCGTCAGCTACCTACTCCAGCTTGCTCCATTGTGTAAAGGGTCTTTTCATATGCACAGGAAAGGGGAAGTGTCTGCTTTTTTCCGCTTGCACTGGGTGTTCTAGCTACCTTTTTAGCAAAGCGAAACTGAAAGCTTCTAAGTAAGTTTTTAAATGGTTTTATTCTGGATTTTTATCAGTATCTGTGCATATTATTCTTTATAGTAATGTCTATTACATGCAGTTATACAGAAATTGGTGTATACTGTCCCTTTAAAAATAGGACGATTTTTCATTAAACCAATAATGCAAAACTTGCTGCCTATAAAATAGAACAGGGGGTAAATTTAACAAGCAGCGGATGCTGATATCTACCCCCGGTAGTTTCCGGCTTGCTGGAAACAGAATTTAAGAAGGTAACTTGTCCGCCACCTTTTAGGTGGCAGACTGCAATCATCCCGATCAGATATGATCGGGATGATTGTCGGCCCCTGCTAGCGGCCGATTGCCCGCAAATTTGCAGGGGGCGGCATTGCACAAGCATTTTACTAGAATGATTGTGCAATGTTAAATGCCGACAGCATATGCTGTCGGCATTTACCGATGTCAAACGGGCATGATTTGCTACAGTGAATCAAGTCCGCCCGACAGATGATAAATTGGCCCCTATGTCTCATTTACTTCAACACTGAACATGACTAATCGCAGCCATTAAAATCCAATAGTTATAAAATAATTTATTATGATCAAGCCCATATTTGTTTATTTGTATTAGTATTATCATTTATTTTGCAGAAGGTCAACAGATTCTGCAGCACTGATAGATAAAAGACATAGGAGTCAATTAATCAAGCTCCACATGAAGGCTTGCTGGAAACAGAAGTTGTGAAGCAGCGGTCTAAAGGTCCATAACCTGTCTGCTTGCTCTGCTCCATAACCTGTCCGCCTGCTCTGAGGCGGCGGAGAGAAATCAACCCGATCGGATATGATCAGGTTGATTGACACCCCCTGCTAGTGGCCGATTTGCTGCTAATCTGCAGGGGGCGGCAGGGCCGCCACTAGAAATTTTGGGGCCCCTGACTTAACCATTGATCAGGCCCCCCTCTTTGACATGTGCAATTTTTGACCACGTGACTAAAACGTATATGCACTTTATTCTTAAGTGTCTATTTAAACTTGGAAATCTTGTGAAGGTAGTAACATGCAAACACATAGACACACTCATACACTGAAACACACACTCACACATAAGTATTCACAAATCTTTTTGTAAAGGAAGATGCCAACTAAATGATGACAACAGCATGCAGTGGCTGAAAGGAAGGGCCCTGATCTGCCTAAACAATAATTTAAAGGTTAAATGGTGGATTAGTGACTTCCGTAAAGGTCTCATTAGTCTCAAAGTCTGTAGAAAGATGTGAATAGTCAGTAGTAAGGTCAAAATGTCCTAAAAAGGAACAGACAATAGACACTCACACACACAAACTCATTCTTGCACATATACCCAAGGAAATTTTGACAGAGACAGCCTCAGAAAACACACAAAGACATACACACACACAGAGACACCCACAGAAAACACACAAAGACATACACACACAGAGAGACAACCACATAAAACACAAAAAGACATACATACACACACCCTCACTGAGACATCCACAGAAAACACACAAAGACATACACACACCCTCACAGAGACACCCACAGAAAACGCACACCCTCACAGAGACATCCACAGAAAACACAGATATACATACATACACCCACACACTCTCACTCTCACAGAGACATCCACAGAAAACACAGATATACACACCCTCCCTCACAGAGGCATCCAGAGAAAATACACAAAGGCAAACATACACACACCCTCGCAGAGACACCCATAGAAAAAGCTCAAAGACATATGCACACACCCTCACAGACATCCACAGAAAATACACAAAGATATACACACCCACCCTCACAGAGAGACCCACAGAAAAAAAAAATACATACACACTCATAAAGACACAAACCAAAGCACAAAGACATAAACACAGACACCCACAGAAACACTAACAGGAGGAAATATGTATGCACCTTGCATCCCCTAAATCAACAGTGTGTGACATGCATGATAAAAGAATTGCAGAAATTAAGAGATCACTTTTTAAAGAATTATATTTGTAAATGTGTAAACAAAAATAATTCTGTGAATTCAAAATTGTAGATTAATGATCTGGGTAGATGGCCAGATGAAGAAAAGTACTTTTAAATGTTGACACAGTGTCATGATTCCACCTTAAATCCCTTTGTCCACCTTTACTATTCACCTATAAAAGGATATCAGACACACCTGTTTAATGCTTGATTATTGAAGTTGTGTTTCTGAAGAACTTCCTGTTCCTCCGTTTCTACTCTTTCAAGCCTTTAACTAATTTTTGAGAATCATCTACGTTGGATCAAGTTTTCACTTTCAAAGTGTATCTCAAGTGATTATATCTTCCAAAACTTACTTATCCAAGGTATTTTTCCGTAATCTATAGCCTGAATCTGTGACGTCATCTCACACGCTGTATCACAGGAGCCGTACAGCACTCGCATCTTGCAGCCTCCTCCTCTCTGACCTGTTCAGTGAACGCTGCCTAATCAATAACGCTGCCTCCCAGCTGTGTCTTCGATACATTCCAGTCTCCGATCAGGTACAAACTTCCTCAGCTCATAAACTGTTTTTGCCTCAAGTAGATCATCTTGTAACTTACAAAGTATATTTTGTTAATTCAAGTTTACATCTCATATATAGCGGATACATATTTTTTTTATCTTTTTGCTCACCATTTTGTCTCCTATTTTTCTCTTGTGCGCACAGAGTGTATTATTTTTTGTCATTAATACAGCCTGACTCTTGTAAGACAAATCTTATTCTGAGTGAGTTTACTTCAAGAATCTTTCTCCTCAGATTTCCCACTCTGTATTATTTTTTATTTACACAAATCATTTTCAATTACTAATATTAAGTTGCTTTATTCCATGAGTTTAACTTATTCAAAGCTATATTTGTTAAATATTGGAAAAAGCTACAAATCTATTTTTTATTTACCTGGAGACATGACACACAGGTTTGTTTGTTTTTTCCCCATTTTCCCCAACCAAGAGCGCCACTTCAAATATAGTGTACAAATGTTCCCATCTGTCAGCTGTACTTATGGATTTTGAAAATGATGTACTCAGCTGTAGTGTAAACTGAACAGTTTTAAGTTAACCTGTCTCATTTCAAACAATGATCAATCTTAGACTGAGAATATAACATTTCAGGCAGATGTAAAAATCTTAGATAAAAGGCCTAATTGCATCTGGAAAGTCCTTACATAAAGGGCAGTAAACTGGTATGTAATATATACAGTATATATATATATATATATATATATATAAATAGAAAGATGCATATCTGCCAAAAGGACACCTACCATTTGTGTATTGAGGAAGAAACATTTCTGCATGGTTTTAAATATAGAATTTTTACAGCATTGTCAACAAATCATAAATACACTGCTGCTAAAAAAAAATTGTTTTTATGGACCCCTGGCCCCACCATACAACTACTACCACACTGAAGTTACAATCTGAAATTGCAAAAAGAAATAAAAAAAATTGCTAAGTCCTACCTCCTCTGTAAATGAAAGTTATCTGCCATTTGACTCAAGCACAGACTGTACAAACAAAGTGCCAAGTCTCACACTGTGCATAGTGGCTTAGTGCGCACTCAGAAATCCTCTCAAATTATAATACTTCACTCCTTGTAATAACATTTCCCATGCTCAATTAGCACTCTGCTGTAGTACCCACTGGTGGCTACCAAAATTTAAAAAAAAAATGATTTTTTTTTAGTTCTTGCCTCTTGGGGCTCCCCTGGCCCATTGGGCCCCTGACAGCAGTCACCCCTGTCACCCCCTGATGGAGGCCCTAGGGGGCGGTATTGCACCAGCAGTTCACAAGAACTGCTGGTGCAATGATAAATGCTGAGAGCGTATGCTGCCAGCATTTATCGATGTGCAGCGGACATGATCGTATCATGTCCGCTCACACATTATTAAACTGACCCCTTAGACTAATAATCAGAACGTATTAGTAACTATATACTGAAACAACTAAAATCGCAAAATTCAGTGCTGTGGAATGTTGCTGCGCTATAGTAATAATAATAGTAAAATAGACATTTCTGAAAAAAAGTAATTTGCTTTATATGTCCTCTCTATTAGTATCAAAACATCTTTTTAACTAATTTTGGCATCTAATTTTTGAAATTAAGTTTGGCATTCTTCAGTTTATTCATTTATGCTGATTAACCCTTTAACTGCTGAGCTATTTCCACTTCTGTGCTGAGCTGTTTTGCAGTCTTTAGGTGGTCTTTCTATTAAAGCCCCACTGTAGGATCTTTTCCTATTATATATATTTTTTTGTTCAGCAGACCCAAACTATTATTTTATGTATATTTCATGACATGTGAGAACTGTATAACAAAATGTGTAAAAAGGGTTTATTTTTACTAAAACATTACTTCACAAGGTTGTAAAAATAGCATGAGTGTTTGTTCTTTTCTAAACTCTTTAGACTAAAAAAGAAGGGGTACACTTTGGGTATAGTTATCTAACTTTGATCTCCACATAGGATGAGCCTCTACTCAAATAAATACACATAGAGACCAAGACAACAGGGAATTGTTTCTGGTCACTTTGAAATGGCTGTCAAATTCTTCCCCCTGATGACATCACAATCTGGGCTGCATCTATGCACTCTGCTGAATAGCACTGACAGTCTGTTGAATCCAATCAGTGAGTCTTTTGTAACTAGTGAAGCCTTTAATGTAGCCCAGATTGTGATGTCATCAGTGGGCAGAGCTTGGCAGCCATTTCAAAGTGACCAGAAACAATAGTCATTTTAAAATAACTTTTTTTACTTTTACTGCTGCATGATATAGAAAGAGTGCAGGAGGATATTTGCAGCTTAACCTAAAATAAGACTTTAAGATGACTAAGGTGTAGACTGTCCCTTTAAGGGAACTGGATGGGGGAGGTAAGTATTTAACCCCCTAGATCTCAGCTCCCTTAAAGGGATACTGAACCCAAATTTTTTTCTTTCATGATTCAGATAGAGCATGCAATTTTAAGCAACTTTCTAATTTATTCCAACTATCAATTTTTCTTCGTTCTCGTGCTATCTATATTTGAAAAGGCAGGAATGAAAGCTTTTGAGCCGGCCTATTTTTTGTTCAGTACCCTGTATAGGGCTTGCTGATTGGTGCCTGCATTTAGCCATCCAATCAGCAAGCACAGCCCAGGTTCACAACCTAAAATGGGCTTTCTCCAAAGCTTTTATTCCTGCTTTTTGAAATAAAAATAGCAAGAGAACTAAGAAAAATTTATAATAGAAGTAAATTGGAAAGCTGCTTAAAATTGCATGCTCTATCCGAAACGTGAAAGAAAAAAATTTGGGTTTAGTATCCCTTTAAGTCCTAGAAAACCCCAAGACCCACCATTTGAATTGCTTGCTGTCTTTGTCTCTAGGCACCTATAACAGGACATCACAATCTGGGCTGTTTTAAATGCTTCACTAGTTACAATAGACTCATTAATTGGATTCGGCAGACTGTCAATGCAGAGTGCATAGATGCAGCCCTCTCATCAGTGGGCAGGATATTTGCAACTTATCTAAAGTAAGACTTTAAGATGACTAAGGTGTAGACTGTCCCTTTAAGCTCCAGCCAGTAGCCTGCCTTTTCTGTGAATTCAGGGCTTTGTGACACCACCACATATAGGAATGATGATGTCACCAGCATCCGCAGAACTTCAGGTGCGGTGGAAAGTGGGTGGGGGTGCAATCATCTCCAAAAATGCCACTTCTAAGATGACAACAACATTCCTAAGGGTTATGGTTATGGTGGGTGGGTTGGGTACTCAATTTAAAAGTTCAGGGAATGAAAGTTTCGGACTCTTTTTGTTGCTCTGCTTAAAGACTCTTCTCCCTCCCACACTGGTGCTTGGCAATTCAGTTTTACAGCTCCCTATCGGTAGCTAGTTTTTGTCTGTGGTTCCAGTAGGGTTACTCAAAGCAGCTTGATAATTCCAGGGATGGTAGTTTTCACTCCTCTTTGTACAGCATGCTGCACAACTATCTTTTCCTACTGGTTTGGAGTGCTCTTTATTTGGTGCTCTAGCATAGGCAGTTGGTCATGGCCCAGGACAGTGTATAGGTAAGTTGAGTGAAAGTTATTGCAACAATGGTTGAAATCCTCAGGTTTCAGCCTGTAGGTGCCCTTCTTTGGGTATGAGGCGGGCCAAAGAGCTCCTGTGTGTTGTCCTGGGTTAAGGGCATTGTAGCCAGGGTCTAGCTCTGTAAGCAGATCTGGGTTATGACCTTCTATGAAGGGGTTAATTTAGCACCTGATTGCCTCCACCTTTAATTTGCTAGTCATGTGTTGTTTGTTCTTGTGACAGTTAAACAAAACTGAGCCTACTGGGTCTAAAATTATATCTCTCTGTGTCTTGTATTTTGTACTATTATTTAAGAAGTTTATTTTGTTTTGTTTTGTATCAAAGTTATGTATGAGGGGTACAGCCTAATGATAGAACATTGAATCCCTTATATTTATGTTTGGCCTTATTTTAGAAAATATATTTTAATAAATATTTTAACAAACAAAATAAAGGATTTTAATTTTATATTAGATTGTCTCTTTAAATCAAAAGAAAACTAGTATAGGCAAAATTTAAAAGCTCAGTAGCCAGCAATTATGTAACATTTGGATTATACACCTATTAAATAGATATCAATATATTAATAAGTACAGATTGTTTTTGATAGAAATTGATTAAAAGGTGTGGATAGATATAAGATCAGTAGCATGACAGTTGTAAACATATATAGATATATAGGGGCAAAATTACATATGCGACATCGACCGCAAAAGCCGGTGTCGCCAATTATTTAGCGAAACTAGCGATGACATATATGGCGCCGCATACAAATACAGCGTGTATATTTTACCCATCGCCTGCTGTTTTTACTCCCATAAACTAACATAGAACCAGCATCTTAAGTCTGTATCACATATTCAGGGCAAAGACTTACGCAGCAAAACTGGAGAAATTTTACTCAATTGTCACCTCGCCACACATAGGCAGGCGCAGCAAGCTTTGCACTGAGTATATAAGCACCTTAACTCCCTGGATGTCTTAACAAACACCTAACGCATGGCCAATATGTACCTCTCAACCGCCACCCCCCCCCCACCGCAATAACTAATAAATGTATTAACCCCTAATCCGCCAATCCCCAAATCGCTAAATATCTAATAAAGGTATTAACCCATAATCCGCCAACCCCCCTTTTAAGGGCTATTGGTGTTAGATTAGTGGGGGTTTTTATTTTGAAGTTGTTTTATTGTTTTTATAGGGGTATTAGATTAGGTTTCATTTATTTATTTTTTTTGGATAATTTTGTTTATTTTTTTCTATAATCTTAGATTTTTTATTTTTTTCGTAATATTAGATTTTTTTTATTTTCATGTGAGCTTAGTTTTTTTTTTTTTACTGTAATGTTAGGATTTTTAAATTTAATGTTAGGTTTTTTTTATTTGGGTATTTTTGAATTAATTTTTTAGGGAGATAGTCTTTTTTTATGTAATTGGGGTTAATTGGGGTTAATTTTGGGGGTGGTAGGTTAGGGGCTTAGTGATTAGATTAATACTTTGCGTTGTGGGGAGATAGAGGTTTAAAGGTTAATAGTTTAATTTGATATATTATGTTGTTGCGGTTGGCGGATTAGGGGTTAATAGTTTTAATAGGTAGTTTGCGATGTGGGGGGTTGGCAGATTAGGAGTTAATAAGTTAATTAGGTACTTTGCATTGTTGGGGATGGTGGTTTAGGGGTTAATATGTTTATCAGGTACTTTGCATTGTGGGGGATGGTTGTGCAGGGGTTAATACATGTATTAGCTAGTCTACGATGCGGGGGTTGGCGGAGGAGGGGTTAATAGTTTAAATAGGCAGATTGCATTGTGGGGGGATGGCGGTTTAGAGATTAATACATTTTATTATTAGCTGCAAAGTGGGGGGATGGCGGATATAGGAAAAATGTAAAAGCTCAGTAGCCAGCAGTTATGTAACATTTGGATTATACACCTGTTAAATAGATATCAATATATTAATAGGTACAGATAGTTTTTGATATAAATTGAATAAAAGGTGTGGATAGATATAAGATCAGTAGCATGACAGTTGTAAACATATATAGATATATAGGGGCAAAATTACATATGCGGCGTCGACCGCAAAAGCCGATGTTGCCAATTATTTTGCGAAACTAGCGATGACATATATGACGCCGCATAAAAATGGGGCGTGCATATTTTATACATCGCCTGCTGTTTTTACTCCCATAAACTAAAATAGAACCGGCATCGTAAGTCTGTATCACATATTCAGCGCAAGGACTTAAGCAGCGAAAATGGAGAAATTTTACTCAATTGTCACCTCACCCCACATAGGCAGGCGCAGCAAGCTTTGTGCTGAGTATATGAGCACCTTAACTCCCTGGATGTCTTAACAAACACCTAGCGCATGGGCAATATGTACCTCTCAACCGCCACCCCCCACCGCAATAACTAATAATTGTATTAACCCCTAATCCGCCAATCCCCAAATCGCAAAGTATCTAATAAAGTTATTAACCATAATCCGCCAACCCACCTTTTAAGTGCTTTTGGTAGTTTAGTGTTAGATTAGTGGGTGTTTTTATTTTGGAGTTGTTTTTTTGTTTTTATAGGGGTATTAGATTAGGTTTAATTATTTATTTATTTTGGATAATTTTGTAATCTTAGATTTTTTAATTTTTTTGTAATATTAGATTTTTTTATTTTCATGTGACCTTAGTTTTTTATATTTTACTGTAATGTTAGGATTTTTTAATTTAATGTTAGATTTTTTTATTTGGGTAATTTTTAATTAATATTTTAAGGAGATAGTCTTTTTTATGCAATTGGGGTTAATTGGGGTTAATTTTGGGGGTGTTAGGTGCTTAGTGATTAGATTAATACTTTGCGTTGTTGGGGGATGGAGGTTTAAAGGTTAATAGGTTAATTAGGTAGATTGCGTTTTGGGGGGTTGGCGGATTAGGGGTTGGTAGTTTTAATAGGTAGTTTGCAATGTGGGGGGTTGGCAGATTAGGGGTTAATAGGTTAATTAGGTACTTTGCATTGTGGGGGATGGTGGGTTAGGGGATAATAGTGTAATTAGTTAGATTGTGTTGTGTATTAGCTAGTCTACGATGCGGTGGTTGGTGGATGAGGGGTTAATAGTTTAAATAGGCAGATTGCATTGTGGGGGGATGGCGGTTTAGAGATTAATACATTTTATTATTAGCTGCGAAGTGGGGGGATGGCGGATATAGGGGTTTTGACGTGTCGGGTTCATTTTTTTGGAGGCTGGTTAGACTTTTACAGGCGATTAAATGTTTTTTCTTTTTTTACTTAGGTGCCAGCAGATCATAAACTGCCATTAGTCACTGGTGACTCCAGAAATATGTATTTCCGAACATTTCTAAACTTCGCCAGTTTATCTGATTTACGGCAGTATATAATTTGCTGGCAATTTATATGTGATTCCCCCAATGGATATGTAGGTCAATAAACACAGAGATAAATAGGTGCAAACCATGCATACTTTAGGGCTAGATTACAAGTGGCACACTATTGTATCCCTAACACTTTACGTGAGGTCTTAAGTCACGCTAACCTGATGTGAGTTAAATTAAATTGCGCTTGAGCGAACACGTTTACTTTCAACTTGTAATATGCGCACAAATTAATCCACCCGTGATATTCTTATATCGCTTGCATGCAAACATTATTAGAGTGTCACTTGCAATCTAGCCCAAAGTTAGGTAGTCATATTTGTTCAGAAAGAATTGCATTCAATGATGCCTTGACGTTATTAATCTTTTCTAGGGTATCTGTGGTCTAAGACTTTTTTTAAATAACAGACAACAAACAAACATAAATGCTATTGTTACATGTGCATTGTTAAAAAAAAGGTCAACAAGTCATACAAATGACAATCAGAAATCAACCTTCTAGCACATCTAGAGCACATCTAAAGCCCTACTTAGACTGTTTATACAGCACAATGAAAAATAATGAAAAGTACAATGATATAGCATTGAGTGGCACCCTAATTATTTTTTTTTAAAATTACATTTGTAATGATATGGTTGTTAATCAGCCACATCAGCCACCTGCTCTGGTGAAACCCCCTCCATATTGTTGTTTCTAAAGTAGTGCAAGGTGCCCTACAGTACTCAAAATGGTGACCTTTCACATACATATTGAAATAAACAGCCCTTACCTTTAAACAAGAGTATTATTGCTAGATGGTTATTGGGATATTAAATCTAATAATGGGCAACAATATCTATCCATATGCCATAAAATAAAGGTAGACTGAGTCTTCATAAGACAATGACACCAGGTCCTCTAATGACCAGAGATTACATGAATTCTTCTCTTTGTCTCAATTATTATAGATTGCCTCATAGTATCGTATTGCGCCCCTCCAGTCTTATCCCCTCAACTGTTCTGCAAAAGTATGTATCAGTAGTAAAAATAACCAGCTCTTCCACGGATGAAATTGGGTGGATGTGCAATATTTGTTGCTCTCAGCTAAGATTAAAAGCAAAAATGAAAGAGTCAGTTACCGCATCTGGCCAAATGAGACAATCCCAGGTGCCACGTCAATGTCTCTTCCAAACCCTGGGTCCCTAAACCAGCCAAACAATGCAATCTCTCAATCAAACAAACTGGGAACGAGTGAAGGGTGCACAGGCTTATGAAATCACCCTAGACATATAGAAAACACGGAAGGGGACTATACTCCCAGACTGGAATGGGTACACATCCTATGGCCCTACAACATGCTCAGCCCTGGGTGCTCAAAAGCACTCACAGAAAGCTGTTCTGTTCCCAGAGTCACAGGCAGTTAGCCCCAGACAGGTCTGGGTGCAAGGCCCATAGGGAATATTACAAAACAAATTAATACAACACACAGAAAAAGTCCAGCACTCACTTACACACTCTCAGCTAAGATTAAAAGCAAAAATGGAAGAGTTAGTTACCACATCTGGCCAAATGGGACAAGCTCAGGTACCACATCGAGGTCTCTCCCAAAACATGGGTCCCTAAACCAGCCAAACAATGCAAGCTCTCAATCAAACAAACTGGGTACTCATTATGTGGCCAAATCCCCATACTTTATTTGAAGAAATGCAGAACCAAACTTAGAAGAAACCTCCACCATGCTTCACTGATGCCTGCAGATACTCATTCTTGTACCACTCTACAGTCCTTCAGTAAACAAACTACCTTCCGCTACAGCCAAATATTTAAAATTTTGACTCATCAGTCCTGCTGCCATTTTTCTGCACCCCAGTTCCTGTGTTTTTATGAATAGCTGTGTTGCTTGACCTTGTTTTCACATCAGAGGTAAGGCCTTTTGGCCCAAGTTTTCCCTGAAGACCATTTCAGGTCAGATTTCTCCGGACAGTAGATGGGTGTATCAGGGTCCCAGTGGTTTCTGCCAATTCTGAGCTCATGGTACTGCTGGACATTTTCAATGTGCAAAGGAAAGTAAGCATTTTGTGTCTTTAACCTGCTGTACTGTTTCCTTGGCAGACCAGTGTGTCTACGGTTCTCAGCATTGCCTGTTTCTTTGTGCTTCTTCAGAAGAGCTTGGACAGCACATCTGGAAGCACCTGTCTGCCTTGAAATTTCTTGCTGGGAAAAACCTTGCTAATGCATTATAACTACCTTGTGTCTGGTTGAAAGATAGTGAAATTTTATATTTCTCAGAAGGTGTCTTTCTAAAATAGAGGCTTGATAACCTCTTATTGGTGCAAACCCATATACAGATTATTTACTTTTTACTATCAGAAATAGAAGATCTCGTATTATAGAGATTCTTTTAAAAGACAGGGAAAACAGCACTCTTTTAAAGTACCAAAAAACACCTATTTATTTATACAGTTCCAACTTCCAGAACTGAAATCAACATGAGAACATAAACAGGTGCAGTAAAAAGATATTTTACATTCATACATCCAAAACACCCATATGCAGTTTAATCATCCAGAAACATGTATATATGTATCCTATTATTGCTTAAAAGTTCACTATCAGAGTCAGAAAAAAATATATGTGTGCACACAAAACTTTTCCAAAAAATATATAGTGGCCAATGCTGGTAAACTGTAAAAAATAAAAAAGCATGCTATTTATAGCGTATCCGATAAGCATAGAGAAAGGTCAACTTCCATATATATGCAACAGATTGAACAGATTTGTCAGTTCATGTTTCAGTTATGTCACAGTGTTGAATCTCATTTGAATGTGTATAACGTAAACAAAAGCAGATTTAGCAAATGTTTAAAGCAGTGATAGATTAGCAGATGTTAGTATTATGCCGCTATTAAGTGATATTAGGTGCTTGCAAAAAGCCTGTCGTGTGGTAGAGAGTGTTACCTTCTGCAACCAGGCTTCTATGGTTTCTTCAGTCCCACCGCTTCAGTGGAGACAGGATACATCATTCCTACCTTACTATGGCCTTCGCTCCATCCACTTGCTTTGATTGGAACTAGCTCCGTTTCGTTCCAAGATTCCTGTGGCTTTACTTTATCAAACCGCATACCGGTATAAACAATTTGAAACAAAACAGCCAATGCGCGTTTCACCCATAATTCTTTGCGAAAAGGGCTTCATCAGGGCTGTCAATCATTAGGTGAGCCGTTCTTTTAACAGGTAGACTCTGCCTCTTTTTTTGCTTTGTTGTCACTTTTAAGGTGGACTTTTCTGTTTTTAAACTTAGACTCACAAAATACTCTATTCACTGTATAGCTATGTATTCCCATCTTAACACTTACACACACTGACATTCACACTAAAAATGGATAAACCTAAATCCTATACCAACTTAGGCAATAAATCACATTTTTGTTCTTTGAAAGTTATACCTATAAAAAGGCACATTTCATTTATAGTTATGGTTCCGCTTTTTCAGTCACAAAGTTGATGACATTTTCTCAGATCTGTCTACAATCAACTATTTTCATATGCAAATTTTATTTTTAGCAAATTATTTATATATTTCCAATTTTTAGTGGTATCTATAGTTTCCTTTTGTAAAAGGCATTTGTCATTGTCACCCCCTCTTCCAGAGGTTATCCCTCTATTAATACCAATAAATTTAATTGATTCTGGGTTGGATCCATGATAATTCAAAAAAATGCCTTGCCACACTTGTATCTTTAGAGGAGGTAATATCATCTCTATGTTCTCTTATGCAATCTTTTATCTACCTTTTCGTTTTTCCAACGTAAAATATCGGGCATGAACAGTAGAGAAGGTATACCACCCCAAAAGATTCACAATTAGTGAAGTGCTTTATCTGATATGTTCTTACACCTGTACTGATAACTTGAGTCCTTACCATAAAAGGGCAGTACACACATTTGCCACATGGAGAATTACTCACTATTTTGTGTGAGCTCAACCAATTGCCCATATGCAGGGATCTAACATAGTTACTTGTTACTAGAATGTCTTTTAGATTTAGTTCTCTTCTCGCTGTCATAAGTGGGGTTCCACCTACTACTTCTTTCACCCCTTCATCTTGAAGTAGATAGTGCCAATTTGTTTTAAAAATAGATCTCAAAGTTTCCCATTGACAGTTAAACTTTGTGATATATCTAATCAGTTGTCTTTCACTATCTATATCTCTTTTTTTGTCATATAGAAGTTTGTCTCTTTGTGTATTTCTTGCCCTTGTCCTTGCTCTTTTTATAGATTTCTTAGAGTAACCTCTTCTCAAAAATCTATTCTGCATCAAATATACATGCTCCTCAAATTTCTTATTAACTGAACAATTCCTTCTGAGTCTATTGTCCCATTAGTACCCCTTTTTTCACACTTTCTGGATGTACACTAGAGGCATCTAAAATACTATTCGTGGCTGTATTCTTTCTATATTTCTCTGTAATTAGACATGTACCTTGTTTTTTAATCTTAATTTCCAAGAAATTCAGTTCCACTTAACTTATTTCGGACGTTAGAAATATATTTATTTTATTTGTATTCAGTTTTGAGATAAATTCCTTTAAGATATCCACCAGGCCATCCCATAGTATCAGGATATCGTCCACATACTGAACCCACAGATGTATATATTTTTCCACAATGTCTCCATGTCTGTCAAAAACATCCGTCATTTCCCATGCTCCCAATTGCAAGCATGTGTCTGGTTGCTGTGCTCAGTCTTGCCATGGTGAATGATTTTCGACATTAAACTTTCTTCAGCAACTTCAACTCGTTAGCAGAGATTGGCTGCTCATCTTCACAATTAATTATGTTTTAATCTCAGGGGTTATGTCCTGTAAAAAAAAGTGTGGAAACTCACCAAGACTTACACCCCCTCACAATTAATATTTTTTTTAATTCACACACATACACACACAGTATTTATATGTATATAATCTATACACTCTGGTTAATGAAAGCAAATTAAAACCAATGAAGGGCTGAATAGTTGCCTTTGGGCTTGAGGATGAACACATGGCATGGGTGAAATTTAGGATTCAACTGATACTGAATACTGAGAAGCCAGAAACACACATGGAGGGTCATTTGTATATGGATGATGTTGAATAATCCAAAAAGATAAGAGCCTTAGAAACATGTTAGGAGATGCTACTCGCTGGCTCTGAAGATGTCTAAAGGCTCTGATATTATGATCTTGATAAGGTTTGTATGTGCACTCAGTCTGCAGTAAAAAAAAACCATGATAATATGATTCAAAGTAAAATTATGGTCACAAGGCCTCTGAATACCATTTTATTTTAACATTAACACGTATACCAAGTAAATGTGAAGCAAGTAACACTGACAGAGGAAGCAGGAGGCATGAGGGCATAGTAACGCTAGAAGGAAAACAGGTCACCTTTCAGTTTGTGATGAAACTGGTAAGGTTGATTTTCAGCAAATGCATTATCTTGCACAGGTCAGCATTCTGCAGAGAATCTGGCCTGCTGACCATAAATTAATAGACATACAAACACCAACATAGATAAAAAGACTGCACATACTATTGGGGTATAAAATAATGTAATTGGACTTATCCTACTTACAAGATGTTTCACAAACACCTTTAATTGCAAGGACTATTTTCCAATATGTGTACACATGTATTTCCCTTGCAAACCTCACCCCAGCTATCTTTGTAAGAACTAAAAGGAATTCCAATCAGAGAGAAAGTAGGAAGCTGGAAGGACATTACTCTTCCTTGCTTGATTAGCACATTTTTTCTTTGGTGAAATGCTGAACTTTTTTTTATATAACTAGACTAGACATACATAAACACCTGTTTAATGTCAAGATCCAGGGTGTCCATGCTTTGTTTTTAACTCACATGGTGCATAGCCATCTTAGCTTCAGTTCCTCAAACCCTCCTTTCTTCCCTCTCCTTCCTTTCCAGGGTGGGCTGAGATCTCCATGTCTGACAGCAACTCCAGACTCCTCCTCTGTAACAGAGTCTCACCCACTTAAGGTGCGATAGTCCTATTTCTGCTGAGGGGAGCTAAATATTCCAGAGCAAGCGACACAGAAATGTAAGCACCATGTGTTCCACACAGTGTGGGATGATCACAAAGCAGGACTGCTGACAGGCTTGCATTTAGTGTATTGTAGGAAGTGTTAATACCCATTACTAGTGGATCTCACTATTCCTCTAACCAAACTGTGCTTTAGCTACTCCCACCAGCACCAATAGTCTTTACTGAAGCGTTTCTGTTCTCTGTCCAGGGGCAACTTAGTTGCTCATACAAAATAGTGCAGGAACTCCATTCCCATGCGTTCCCACTGGACTTCACGCTTGTTCAACCTGCATATTAAATTGATGATCATTAGCATATGTTTGGTAGAATTGTTTAATCATGCACCTGACTATATGCCTACAAAATCCTTGACTTTGGGCAAGTACACCTAGAGAATAATTGTTGCTGTTTTGAAAGGCAAAGTGTGGTAACACTAAATATTGATTTTCTTCTGTTCACTCAATTTGTATTTTGTTAATTAATATAAATATACTATTAACATTTCTATTATTTAAAGCATTCTTACTTTAGAGAATTTTTTTACACCTGCCTAAACCTTTTGAACAGTACTGTATATAAATAATGTGGCAATCTTGTATAAAGGAAAATGTTGAAGGTAGGACCAGAACTGGGTTTATTATGTGATTACCTGTAACTATGTAAGCAATACCTAGCGTAGGGTAGTGAACCTATGGCACTGGTCGCATGGGGGCACTAAATGAATATGTTGGTACTCTACTATACTGGTTGTCATTGGCAGGAAGTGTAGTGCTAAATATTTTTTTTACAGAAGGTACCATGGGCACTTTTTTTTCAGCAGATTATCTCCACTCCCCAGATTTAAAAAGGTTTGCTCTAGAGCATTGTTGGGAGTCAGATTTGCACTTATTTATTCTCATATACTGTTCAATGTTTGTTTGTTTTTCACACCGATCTGGAAAAAATACATTTATTCAATTTTGATTAAACAAAAACACAAAACAAATAGGTAAAAGCATGGGCACATAACCAAAGTCTTGCTCACCCTACACATTTTTTAAACAAATGTTGATAGCCATCTGAGTAATGTAAAAAAAAAAATAAAAAAAAAATGAGAGGGTGTCTCAGTAATGTAGAATTGGGAGACTGCCAGTGTGGTGCCATTGTAAGTTGGAGGTTGCATGTCTCAGTACTGTAGTCTGTTGGTCTAATAGTATCAAAATTGAGCAAGGAATACGTAGCAGTCACAAGTTTCTATGTACCACGGCTGGTTTCAACATAAACTGGCTGGGAGAATTATCAGCTTCTTGGCTCACTGATACCACAATCTATTCACAAGACAGGATGAAGACTTAATAGAAAAAATAATTCCTACTCCTCTGGTTAAAGACAGCTAAGCTCACATACATGTGTGTATTTATTAGTCAATCTTATTCTAAGATTGCTATGCACTTGTATGTAAAATACCCTGCTTCTGTAATGTAGGATGCCTCTTAGAAACTGAGAATTAGTTTAAAGGGACATGAAACCCAACATGTTTTCTTTCATTATTCAGAAAGAGCAGGCAATTTTAAATAACTTTTCAATTTACTGTTATCAAATTTTGCTTCATTCTCTTGGGGGTCTATTTATGAAGCAGCAGATGCTGCCTCCGACCCACTCCGCTTCAGTTCCGGCTGAAGCAAAAGTTAAGAAGCAGCGGTCCTAAGACCACTGCTCCTACAACTCGTCCGCCACCTCTGAGCTGGCGGACTGCAATCCCCCGATCGAATACGATCGGGCTGATTGACATTCCCTGCTAGCAGCCGATTCACAAGAACTGCTGGTGCAATGATAAATGCTGACAGCATTTATCGATGTGCGGCGGACATGATCCACTATATCGGATAATGTCCGTCCACACATTAATAAATGGACCCCTTGGTCTTTTTGAAGGTGCAGCAATACATTACTAGGAACTAAATGAACACCCCAAGTGAGCCAATGACAAGATGCATTAATGTGCATCCATAAATCAGCAGCTAGTCCCAGTAGTGCATTGTTGCTCCTGAGCATACCTAGTTATTGCTTTTTAAGTATACAAAGAGAACTAAGCAAATTAGATATTATATGTAAAGTAAAATGTTGTTTAACATTGCATCTCTTCTCTATATGAATCATGACATTTTAATTTTGACTTTACTTTCCCTTTTAACATATAATCATATGTTTTATAGATTTCAACAGCAGATAAGAACCAGAAAGCCCATTGTGTCTGCTAATATTTGTTTCTGACATTTAAGATCAATGATTCCTTAGCTTATTCCAGATATTCCTGAATTGCCCTGCAGTATCCTTACCTCTATTGGAAGCCATTTTATGAATAACCCCCTCTTTCTGTAAGGAAGTTATTCCACTACTGCTTAAAGGGACATTATACTATAAAATTGTTTTTCCTTAATATGTTTCCAATTACTTTTTTTTTTACCAGTTGTATAAAATGTATGCAATTTGCTTTTTTAAGGCTTATTTGTGTGTATGAATTAGCTGATTTTGTGTTTTGAAGCCACAACCTAATTAAAATGGGTTGAGCTTGTAGGTATAATCAGATCTCATTACTTTATCGCATTGTGTACATATATCTGCTTCTTTATCTTATAGCTGTCCATAAACCAATCACCAATACTTGAAGAGAACAATGGAAAATTAACATTTTATTACCTTATCTCTTCTATAACCCACAGGGAGTGTAATTTCTTCTACTGGCTGTGTTAATACAGCTTAGCCTTGAGGCCAAAAACTTTCAGGATGGGTGGGGATACCACAGGCTAAATAAACTATTTCAAATGCCAATATAAGTGTAATGGAAATACTTGTAAACAATTTAATACACTACAGCAGGTAAAGTGGATCATTACCAAATATAGATGCTACTGACTGAGTACAAATCTCAGTATTCTTGCAGGTTATCTGGCATATTCTATGACTCAGAAAAGTTGTTTAGCAGGGGGTGTCAATCAACCTGATTGTATTCAATTGGGTTGATTTCTGTCTGCGGCCTCAGAGCAGGCGGACAAGTTATGGAGCAGCGGTCCATACAGGGCTTGATAAATCTGCCCCAAAGTTATAATAGCTTTTAATTTTAACGCTGAACAGAAGGAAGGATGTAAACCAGATCCTAAATACAGGCCTATAAAATGTATGCAATTTGCTTTTTTAAGGCTTATTTGTGTATATGAATTAGCTGATTTTGTGTTTTGAAGCCACAACCTAATAAAATGGGTTGAGCTTGTAGGTATAATCAGATCTCATTACTTTATCACATTGTGTACACACACTTGCTTCTTTATCTTATATCTGTCCATAAACCAATCACCAATACTTGGAGAGAACAATGGAAAATTAACATTTTATTACCTTATCTCTTCTATAACCCACAGGGAGTGTAATTTCTTCTACTGGCTGTGTTAATACAGCTTAGCCTTGAGGCCAAAAACTTTCAGGATGGGTGGGGATACCACAGGCTAAATAAACTATTTCAAATGCCAATATAAGTGTAATGGAAATACTTGTAAACAATTTAATACACTCCAGCAGGTAAAGTGGATCATTGGAAACAAATTAAAGGGGAGAACATTTTTGAGTAAAGTGTCCCTTTAACCTTATGACTTCTAGCATGATACCATGCCTGGTGTTACTCATTTTGTGAAACAAAAACATACATGACAAGATAATTAATTAGCTGAAGAACATGTTCCAGACTGCTTTCTCATCTCCATACTCAATAAGGTATAAGGAAATCATACATTATTTTATTCTCTTCCATGATACTATGGCCAAGAAATACATAGTATGGATATTATCTGTTTATTTAGCTTATATTTACTAATAAGCCATCTGGCATAACTCAGTCACTCTGTTATTCAAGACAAG
Source organism: Bombina bombina (assembly GCF_027579735.1). Lineage (NCBI taxonomy): Eukaryota > Metazoa > Chordata > Amphibia > Anura > Bombinatoridae > Bombina > Bombina bombina. The sequence goes on from NC_069501.1 coordinate 381,061,815, forward strand.
TAGTCTATCTGAGCCAGAAGATATTTATTGAGTATTACTGTTTAAATAAAAAGGATGTTTATATTGGAAGCATTATACTACCATTATTCTTAGGAGAAATTCCTACTTTTAATATGAATATCAACAGAATAGCTTTGTGTGAATTATATCCATAATAGATAAAAAAAAAGTATAGAAAACCAAAACACATCATTCTTATAAAAGAATAGGACGGTGCCAAGTGCTATGGACCGGAACACATATTCCCTATGAGTTTTAGTCCTGCTGCTGTACAGCAGTAAGTCTATTGAATAAGGCTCACTGATTACTTCTGTTATTTCTGCTGTGCAGATGTTAATGGAACTTTGTCAACAAGAAATGAATATCTATGGCCTGGTCCAAATACAGCAAATCTGCATTGGCATTTAGACATGTGGAAGTTCAGTGTGTGCTGTTACCAAATACAGATGCTACTGACTGAGTACTTATACAGTACAAATCTCAGTATTCTTGCAGGTTATCTGGCATATATTATGACTCAGAAAAGTTGTTTTTGTGTTTGCTGAATCCTTTGTTTTAGAACCAGTTTGTTTGATGTGTATTAAGAATCTCCATTTTGCAATGTTGAGCATTTAAAATATTAACACGTTTCTGGATTTTATTCAAGTTAAAAGAGTATATTTATCATAGTGCGAGCAGAAATGATATGATGTAGTGTATCATGTCCGCTGCACATCGATAAATGCCGTCAGCATATGCTCCCGGCATTTATCATTGCACCAGCAGTTCTTGGGAACTGCTTGTGCAGTGCTGCCCCCTGCAGATTTGCGGCCAATCAGCCGCTAGAAGGGGTGTCAATCAACCTGATTGTATTCAATAGGGTTGATTTCTGTCTGCGGCCTCAGAGCAGGCGGACAAGTTATGGGGCAGCGCTCCATACGGAGCTTGATAAATCTGCCCAAAGTCTCTAGTTATAATAGCTTTTCATTTTAACGCTGAACAGAAGGAAGGATGTAAACCAGGTCCTAAATGCAGGCCTTGATGTATCATAGTGGTATTATCCATTTTAAAGACATTCACCTAGATTACAAGTTTTGATTTAAACAGGGTGAGAAACTAACGCCAATAAAATTGTGTTATTGCACTCTCCATAGCGCTGCTATTACGAATGACTGAAAAGCCTCCTTGTGCTGTGCGTTAAGCTCCATACCACACAAAAGCCAAAGGCTGAGTTGACGTGCTCGTGCATGCTTTCCTCATAGACATCAATGGGGAGAAAGTTTTAGAAAAAAAAACTAACACCTGAAGTGCGGAATGGTGATCGCTGTAACGCAACCCCATTGATGTCTATTGGGAAAAGAAAGTTACGTTTAAACTTAACATCCTTACATAAACCCCTAGTCTAAACACGCCTAATCCTCCGCCACCGACATCGCCGACACTATTAAAAGTTATTAACCCCTATTCCGCTGCTTCCCGACATCACTGACACTAATAAAAAAAATTAACCCCTAATCCGCCGCTGCCCGACATCACCGACATTAATAAAAGTTATTAACCCCTTTTCCTTTGCTCCTCGACATCGCCACCGGTAATAAAAGTTATTAACTCCTAATCCCCCGCTCCCGACATCACCGACACTAATAAAAGTTATTAACCCCTATTCTGCCACTCCTAACTAAATATAATGATTAACCCCTATTTGGCCACTCCCTGACATCACCGACACCTAAATAAACCTATTAACCCATAAACCGCTGCCCCCCACATTGCAAAACACTAAATTAAACTATTAACCCCTAAACCTAACACCCCCCTAACTTTAAATTAAAATTACAATATAACTATCTTAAAATATATAAAAACTTAAAGTTTAAACTATAAATTAACCTAACATAACTATTCTAATAAAATTAAAAACACTACCAATTAAAAATCCAAATTACAAATTTAACCCCTTAAGGACCAGCGACGTACCCTGTATGTCGCTGGCCTTTTTTTGGGACTTGATTGTTTTATAGCGCGGTCTTGCCACCAGCGTTGAGACTGCTCTATTCCACAAAGCCTGCTGGAGGGAGGGAATTAATAGCGTGTTCTTGCTAGACTTGTGCTATTATGTCCTGAAAAAAACATTAACAACTAGTGACATACAGGGTACATTGTGGTCATTAAAGGGACATGACACCCACATTTTTTCTTTCATGATTTAGAAAGAGAATGCAATTTTAAACATCTTTCTAATTTACTTATATTATCTAATTTGTTTTATTCTCTTGATATTCTTTGCTGAAAAGCATATCTAGATATGCTCAGCAGCTGCTGATTGGTTGCTGCACAAAGAAGCCTCGTGTGATTGGCTCACCATGTGCATTGCTTTTTCTTCAACTAAGGATATCTAAAAAATGAAGAAAAATAAATAATAGAAGTAAATTGTAATGTTGTTTAAATTTATATTCTCTATCTGAATCATGAAAGAAAGATTTTGGGTTTAGTGGCCCTTTAAGGGGTTAAAAAACCTAACACTATGAAAAAATTAAAAAAATCTTAAATTACAAAAAATAATAAACACTAAATTACATTAAAAAAATAATAATATTAAAAAAATAATAAATGATACTATCAAAAATAAAAACAATTACACCTAATCTAATAGTCCTATAAAAATAAAAAAGCCCCCTAACCTACAATAAACTACCAATAGCCCTTAAAAGGGCCTTTTGTAGGGCATTGTCCTAAGTTAAACAGCTCTTTTACCTGACAACAAATACAAAGTCCCCACAACAGTAAAACCCACCACCCAAAATAAAAAACCTAACTCTAAAAAAAAAAACAAAGCTACCCATTGCTCCTAAAGGGGCATTTGTATGGGCATTGCCTTTGAAAGGGCATTCAGCTCTTTTACACTTTGCCCAAAGTGTTTTTATTTATTTATTTAAATATAGTTATATTATAATTTTTATTTAAAGTTAGGGGGTGTTAGGTTTAGGGGTTAATCATTTAATTTAGTGTTTTGCAATGTGGGGGGCCGGCGGTTTAGGGGTTAAAAGGTTTAGTTCAGTAGTTACGATGTGGGGAGCAGGCGGTTTAGGGGTTAATAGGTTTATTTAGTGGCAGTGATGTGGGGAGCCGGATGTTTAGGGGTTAATTGGTTTATTTAGTGTTGGCGATGTTGGGGAGCGGCGGTTTAGGGGTTAATATATTTAAATAGTGTTGGCAATGTGGGTGGTGGCAGATTAGGGGTTAATAACTTTATTTAATAGTCACAGTGTGGGTGGGCGGCAGATTAGCTGTTAATATGTTTATTATAGTGTTTGCGGTGCGGGAAGGTGGCGGTTTAGGAGTTAATAGGTAGTTTATGGGTGTAACAGTTAAGTTATGAGTTTTGTGAAACATTTTTTTTTTGCAAAATCCATAACTACTGCTCTCAGATGGCGGTATGCATCGTGTCGGTATAGGCTGTAAAGCAAGCATTTTAGCCGGAACGCACAACCTGTAATACGGGCACTATGAAAATCCCACACTCAAACGTCATTTTTTTGAGTGTGGAACACACGTTGCATTACAGGCTAAAATGCTTGTGGTATAGCTATACCGTCCGTAATATGCGTTCCTGGCCATTCCAGCGTAATGGCCAATTTTTTAGCATTAAAAGCCGTACCGCAAAACTTGTAATCTAGTCGTTAGTTTGTATTTTGTTCATTTTTCATATAGTATTTGTATCTTGTATTCAAAGTATTAGCGTGGAATTGTTATATCTGCTTACAATGAATGAAAACAAGCATTTTTCAAGCAATCTTAAATTTGATGTGCCACAATATGTTATGTTTGTTTGAACAGCATTTAATCAGACTATGGGGCCTATCTATCAAGCTCCGAACGGAGCTTGACGGCCCGTGTTTCTGGCGAGTCTGAAGATTCGCCAGAAATACAAGTTATGGAGCAGCGGTCACAAAGTCCGCTGCTCCATAGCCCTGTCTGCCTGCTCTGAGCAGGCAGACAGGAATCGCCAGAATTCAACCCGATTGAGTACGATCGGGTTGATTGACACCCCCTGCTGGCGGCCCATCGGCCGCGAGTCTGCAGGGGGCGGTGTTGCACCAGCAGCTCTTGTGAGCTGCTGGTGCAATGCTGAATACGGAGAGCGTATTGCTCGCCGTATTCAGCGAGTCTGGTGGACCTGATCCGCATTGTCGGATCAGGACCGAAAGACATTTGATAAATAGGCCCCAATATGTTTTTAGAAGTCTGTTTCCAATATACATTGTCAGATATATATATATATATATATATATTTATATATATAATTCCTTTCATTACATGCTACATTTAGTGGCAATTTGTGTATTATTAGAGAATATGAAGAGAACTAATTGTTTTTACCGTAATTGACCAATGACTTAAATTTACCAAATGCTTACCTCGACTGGCCAGGATTAATTAATGTGAACCTTTATTAAGTACATCTTAAGCCATCTAATGTCAAGGTCATTTACAAGGTTGTTTCATAACAAAATTGGTGTCTTATGGATTTCCAATATTCTAGAATGAAGTTCAAATGCAATATTATTCTTTTTACGTTTTTTTTTTTATTATTCAACACGCAAGCCTGCACTCACACAAAAGCCTGCACACACACACACACACATACATGCACACAAGCGCACTCACGTACACACACACACACGCATGAACACACATAAACATACACACACATGTATGCATGTGAGCGCATTCACACAAACATGCACACACGCAAGTGCACACAAACACATGAATGCACACACATATACACACATATTGGCAAAGAGCAACACCGGTTTCTCTACAATGGTTTAGTTATATATTTTTACTTTGATTATACAATTTGCCTGTATACTTTGTGTTATACTTTGCAGGCACATTGAGGCTTAAACATGAAAAATAATGCATTATCTATCAATTTGTAAATTTATATTTTTACTGAAGATAACTGTGAAATCTGTATTTTGTATCAACAAAATTATAAACCTCAACAAACACTCATACTGCAGAAATTAATTGCATAAGCCACTAAGTATCCACTTTTTTTTTTTTAAATTGATTTTTATTGGCAGAGATCAAGCAATCACATGACAATCCAAAAGTACAGAGTCAGCATAATTCAACGAAGATCGGTGTGCAGACCATCAAAGTGCGCATAAACTTAGCAAAGAATAAATTGTACAACATGCAGAAGATAATAATGTTACAGTGCATATTACATTGCCAGTTATTAGAGTCCGAGACACCATTCCTGACAAAGTTGTTGAGTTTTCTGTACATATATGTAACAAGAATGCAATAAACGTAGCTCAGTTATGGGTGATCGCTTCCATCCCTTTTTTTCCTTTATTATAACAAGAGGGGGAAAAGGGGGGGGTTTGTCCCTGCCTCCTCAACCTAGGACCACACGGGTTAGAGACTAAGATGTGTTAGAACAGCATTTCCTCGGAGAAATTTACTCTAGGTTGATTCATCATTGGTTCAGTCAGAACCTGCCACTCCCCATACAAGGTTGCCAAAAGCATCGCCTCAAGTTGTGCGAAGGGCCTAAGAATGCATTGTTGCAAGGCTGGTTGTAGTGTTTTTATGAGGGGTTGCCACTTTTTTAAGAAAGGTTGAAGCCTGTATTTTGTATTTAATTTGACGTCATGTTGCTCTACGAAAAGATGTTTCATTAAGCGAAGCTTAAATTGGGTTATAGTTGGTGGTTGTCTAGAGATCCACCTATCAAGAATGCAATGTCTCACTAACAGTGTACACAGGGTGAGTAGCTTATGGTGTTTTTTATGTTTGTCTTCCCATTGAAATAGGTATATTTTACTTAAGTCCACCTCAGTTTCTATATTGAATGTAGATTTTATTCTATATTAGTATTGTCCCCAGAACCATCTAATTAACGGACATGAGAAAAAGTAGTGTTGGAATGAGGGATACTCACTGCTGCATTTAACACATTTGTCAGGGTGTTGTGGTTTCCACCTTGATAACCTATGAGGCGTAATATAATCTTTATGCAACATTCTAATCTAATCGCTGATTTGGTGGCATCTAAGCTCTTTGTTATATCCTGTATGGTCAATACAGGCGAGAAGTCGCTATTTTATTTTGTTATGATGTGATTTTGCATTGTAGTTTCTTTATGTTTCAATAGTTGCTTGTAAAAATCTTACAGTGAGAAATGACCTATTTGAAACAATGTCTGAGAGATGGCAAATGGAGATTTGTTCCAGAGCTCTGGGTTAGATTGCAGAAGACCCAACACATAGTGTCTCCCCTGTAGATAGGCATCAAGTGTTTATTAGATGTATGAAATCTAGTTTTAAGCTCTTGGAATGATCTGACCGTGTATTGTAAAGGGTCTAACACGTCGCCCACCACCCTTACTCCAAGAGTTTTCCAAGCGTTAAACGGTTCACATTCATTTCCCGCTGGGAAATCTGGGTTTCCCGCTAGGAGTATAAATTTAGGAGTAGGATGGGTAAGTCCCAAATATTTATTAATCAGTCGCTAAGCTTGTAAAGGGTCCCTATATAGGATATTATTGGCAATCGAGGGTGGAATATCAAGTCGCCCAGTTATAAAGTTTTAAGTTTGGGAGACCCAAACCTCCACTGAGGAAGGGTAGTTGTAGTTTTTCTGCAGCTATGCATGGTTTCTTCCCCCTCCAAATGAAAGTAGATATGGCTCAAGTTAGGAGCGTCAGGTCACCCTTGGTCATTAGAAGAGGCAGCATGAGTAATGGATAGAGTATCTTTGGCAGTACCATCATTTTGACTAGGTTAATTCGGCCCGACAATCCCAGAGGGAGATTGACCCAGCTATGTAGCTGCGAGGCAAGACTATTACACTTCTCAGAAATATTCAATTTATACATTTTATGGGGATCTCTATGTAGCTTAATGCCAAGATACCTAAGTGTGTTTGGCACTTCTATGAATGGAAATGTGTATCTAGAGTTAGAGTGTTTGTTTAACCACAAAATCTCTGATTTGGATGCGTTTATTTTGTAGCCTGAAAAGTCACCAAATTCCAAGATTATTTGTAGCATGTGTGATATGTGTAGTGAAGGGGAGTCAACAAATAGCAACATGTCTTCTGCATATAGGGCCAAGTGTATAGGGATGTTACTTATTGTAATGCCAGGGAATATCTGTCTCAGTTTTATCACCAGTGGTTCTAGTGCCAGGTTAAACAAAAGAGGTGATAGGGGGCAACCTTGTCTAGTACCCCTCTGAAGCTGAAAATCTGGCGAAAAAAGGCCATTAGTCAGTATTCGTGCCACAGGTGAGCTATACATTTTACGTATTAGGTCTATAAAGGGGCCTTTAAAATTAAACCGTTGCATAGTAATAATCAAGTGAGACCATTCCACCTGGGTGAAGGCCTTTTCTGCATCAAGAGAAAGCAGAAAGGCTTCCTGGGCATCAATCACTCCTCCCCCTCCCCCCCGAGACCAATAGTGGTTGATAACTTATAGAACTCTACGAAGGTTAACCACAGAGGTGCGTTTAAAGAAAAAGCCTGTCTGATCCGGGTGCACTATTGTAGGGAGAACAATCTTTAACCTATTTGCTATAATTTTCATAAAGAATTTGTAGTCGGTATTTAGTAAGGATATGGGTCTGAATGACTCTGGGAGGGAGTGGTCCTTACCCGGTTTGGGAATGTTGGTGATATGGGCAGCGGTAAAACCCCTTGAGGGGACTGTTTCTTCCTAAAAATAGGTATTCTATAGTTTAGTCAATGTGCTAGTAATCTGCGGTTGAAGGATCTTATAAAATTCAGTGGGGAGCCGTCTGGGCCTGACACCTTCCTTTTGGGATAGACTTTAGAGTGAATGTTATTTCTTCGTCAGTTATGGGTGAGTTTAAGTCCTGCAGCTGGTCTTGAGTCAATTGAGGTAATTTAAGAGTTTGCCAAAAACGAGCCTGGGAGTCAAGGTCAGAGGGGTCCTCACTGATGGGTATATAGTTGCGCATAGTATTGTGCAAAGCCCTGTGCTATGTCTTCTGGGGATGTGTGGGTGCGTCCCTGAAATTACATTGCAGCTACATTGGATTTTGCTGTCCATGGTTTTGTCAGGGCCGCTAGCAGTTTACCAGACCTTCTTCCAAACCTATAGTATTTACCTGCTGTTTTTAGCAGGCCCGAAGCTGCCTGCTGCTTCATGAAAGCATCAAGTTCCCCTTTCACGGCCCCATAAGCCTCATATGTATCAACTGACCTAGTCACACAATATTTCTGGTAAGTCTGACTCAGTTGTTTTTTAAGCCCCATGTACCTGTGTTGAACTTTAAATTTAATTTTAGAGACAAACGATATTATGGATCCCGTTAATACTGTTTTTGCTGCTTCCCAGAAAAGTTGGACATTTTCTAAGTGTGCTATGTTGTCTGTGTAATAATCTGTCCAGCTCTGAGTTAAGAATTTTGCAAAGGCTTCTGAAGAAGCAAGATATGTTGGGAATCTAAGAGTGTTTCGGTTTGGACGTGGTCCACACAAGTCTAGAGTCAATTCTACAGGAGCATCGTGCGACAGTAAGATGTCATGAATTTTACAGTGATGGGTTTGCGCGACTAGGGTATTAGAAATCAGAAAAAGGTCTATTCTAGATAAAGTGTGTTTAGACTTAGCAAGGCACGTGTAATTCCTACCCTCTGGGTGTTGCAACCGCCATAAATCACAGGTGTCAAGGTGCGAGTCGAACATGTTGAAAATCTTGGACTCATATCTGGCTTTGTAATTTATTTTGGGGTCCCTAACAGAGTGGGTATCCAACCAAACTCTGTCCAGTCCATGCGAAGGGGCCATGTTAAAATCTCTGCCTATGATTAGTTTTAATCCTATGCAGGGTGTCAATTTTTGTATCATATGTTTCCAGATAAACATTGGTCTATGGTTGGGGGCATAGACATTGCAAAACACATAATCAGCAGAGTTGACACTTGCCTGCACTATCAAGAACCTTCCCTCTGTATCTGAGTAGGTGTGGTTGACAAGCACCGACAGTCCTTTACCAAACAAGATAGCTAGACCTCGACTAGCACTGGTGTGTGAAAGATAAGATATATGTCCCACCCAATCCCTTTGTAACTTGGAGTGTTCCACATAATTTAGATGGGTTTCCTGCAGTAGGGCTATGTTAGTTCCCAGCCGCCTAAGGTGAGTAAGAATTGCTTTTCTTTTAATGGGGGAGTTAATTCCCCCCACGTTCCATGTTATTATTTTAAGTGGCATGTTAGACTAAAGTCTTGAGATAGTGTGTTCGGAGGCAGAGACAAAAAAAAAGGGAGGTAAAAGGTAGTGGCCCATTACTGTAGTACTAATCTGTGAAGAAATGTGTTGGGGATATGAGCAAGAGTAACCATTGCGTTAATCTTAAAAATCATAACTATCAACAAAAACCAAAAACAATAACAGTAGATCCAGAAACATTGGGGTTATACAGGTCAAACATTTGAAAGAAACCTCTTGGGATTGTGAATGTATTCCCTTTGGGGACATCGTCCCAAAATTGCCTGAAAAAAAAGATTAAAAATCTCCCCTGTCCCCTCCATCCCACAATATTACAACAAAACCAAGAAACATCAATGATAGTGTTAATCCTCTTAGACAATACCATCTCTACATAGGTCATCACTAAATATGGGAGAAAAACACATACATGAAAGTGAACCAGAGTCCAAGAACTCACATTAGTTACCCGGTTTGTTAGGACCTCGCCCCATCTGGGTTGTGTGCATATTTTTGAATGCCAGTCCTCGGCCACCACCCAGGCCAAAGCATAGGGAAATAACATCTCCATTTATTAATTCTCAGTTATGACGGATAATCCATGGTTTCTGATGATGAACCGGAATCTTTTCAAGTAGATGGTTGTTGATTTTCAGTCAACAGATAGCTTCGCAGAGCCTGTGGGGAATGAAAGAATTTCATGCCATACAGTGTTTGCAGGCGATTTGGCAGGGTAGAGTAATGCCACCTGACGACCTTGCTCTTGCAGTTGGGAGCATAGGGGGTGAATTCCTTTCTTTGTTTTGTGACCACCATGGAGAAGTCCTGAAACAGCAGAAGTTTTGAGCCTTCATATAGGATTTATTTGTGTGATCTGTATGCTCGCAGGATCTTCAGTTTCTCCTGGAAGTTTAGGCATTTAAATATGACCTACCTGGGTCTTAGATTTGCATGCTCGAGAGTTCTTTCTGGACCCACCCTGTGGGCCCTTTCCACATCTATAGGGAGGATATCTGTAGGAATACCCAGCATCTTGCGGAATGTGAGTGCGGTAAATTCCAAAAGATCCTTCCCCTTCACTGACTCAGGGATCCCCACTATGCGTAAATTGTTATGCCTACTTCTATTTTCTAGGTCATCGACCCGCTCCTGAAGGAAGTGGTTTTGCTTGACAAGTTGCTTGAGTGTTGTTTCTGAGCTGGCTTGTCTGTCCTCAACTTCTGAGATACGGGATTCGGCTGCGCTTATTCGTGAGGAAAATTGTCTAACCTCACTGGTTAGGGTATCCACCCCAGCCTGGAGTCCATCTTTGGAAGAAAAAAAAGATTTCAGCTCTTGCAATAAAGATTTTTGATCTTGAACTTGAGAATCTAAGCGTTCAGCTTGAATTAGGCTTTCAGCATGCATTTCCACAACGTGTTTCTGTTTTCTATCCAAGGTCTTGGCCCTCTGGCTCATGATATCCTTCGTGGGGGGTGAGAGTTTGTGAAAATATTTATCAACTTTCATGTAGCTTGGCAAACAGCTACCTCACTGCTTGAAACAAAGTGAAGGTGAAACAAATCCCATATGCAGTTAGTGTGCAATATGGGGTGAGATGACAGGGCTTCCCTTTATTCTGTGGGTCAAAAGTAATAAAAAAGAAAAACCCAGGCAGTCCAGCAATAAGTCAGCTAAAGGATTAAATGTTATGCAATATTCTAAAAGAAAGTGTCAGCTCCATCTCTACTGCAGAGCTCTTTCCCTCCTCTTCTTCTCCTTCAGAGAACTGCGTCACAGAGCTAGATGCTAGGCCGCTATTGTTGTCTGAGAAATTCTAAGGCCTTTCCTGCAGAGGTGGGGATATGTGTCTACGATCTCCCAGAACAACCTTCACAGGGGGCTAATCGATTAGGTATGACACTGCTTGTGCCGGTAAGGGAGTATCGCT
>NC_069501.1:381077978-381090478 GCF_027579735.1 Bombina bombina
ATTTATATAGAATTTTCAAGTTGTTGATCTGGGGCTGATACTGATTTTGGTAGCTTGCTGTTCTTGTAGAATATCTTGTTTGTTTATGTATATAACAGATGTAAAGTTTTGAGTGCAGCCTTGGTCTGACCAGACAAGACTAGACTAAACCAAGTGACTGACCATGCAAGATTAGACATTTTACTTGCTATTTATGACCCCTATAAGTGGATTTATTTACACTAAAAGTGCCTAAAGCAATTTGTTTATTACCAATAAAAACCTACACACACACACACACAAGATTACATTCAGTAAACAAAGGAATAATTATAATATTTGACAGGAAATGATAAGTATTTTTTTCCATTGTTTTTTTTAAGCTTAATAGCTATGGTTGATCTTAAATTGGTTACAATGGAGAACATTTGCACAAATCATTATTTTTCTATATGTAAAGCCCAATATTAGTTTGAAAAAAAGAAAATCATTCAATAAAAACTAATTCCTGGTGACTAGATAGATAGCTGATAGATAAATGACAGATATATAATATTCTGCTATGTTATGTTAAATGTCTATAGTACATATGTGTAAAGTGTACATAAATCTACATATATATCTACACACACATATATGTATATATCGGTCACTTTATTAGGTACACCTGTTCAATTGCTTGGTACCACAAATTGCTAATCATCTAATCACATGGCAGCAACTCAATGCATTTGGGCATCTAGACGTGGTGAAGACGACTTGGTCCGAAAACGAGAAAATATCCAGTGAGTGTCAGTTGTGTGGACGACAATGCCTTGTTGATGTTAGAGGAGATTGGGCAGACTGGTTCGAGATGATAAAAAGGCAACAGTAACTCAAATAACCACTTGTTACAACTAAGGTATGCAGAATACCATCTCTGAATGCACAACACGTCGAACCTTGAAGCAGATGGGCTACAACAGCAGAAGACCACACCGGGTGCCACTCCTGTCATTCTAAGAACAGGAAACTGAGGCTACAATTTGCACAGGCTCGCCAAAATTGGACAATACAAGATTGGAAAAACGTTTGCTGGTCTGATGATTTTCGATTTCAGCTGTGACATTCAGATTTTGGTCATAATTTGGGGTAAACAACATAAAAAAATGTGGATCCATCCTGCCTTGTATTAATGGTTCAGGCTGGTGGTGTAATGGTGTGGGGGATATTTTCTTGGCATACTTTGGGCACCTTAGTATCAATTGAACATCATTTAAACGTCACGGCCTACCTGAGTATTGTTGCTGACCATGTCCATCCCTTTATGACTACAATCTACCCATCTTCTGATGGTTACTTCCAGCAGGATAATGCACCATGTCACAAAGCTCGAATCATCTCAAACTGGTTTCTTAAACATGATAATGAGTTCACTGTACTCCAATGGCCTCCAAAGTCTGCAGATCTCATTCCAATAGAGCACCTTTGGGATGTGGTGGAACGGGAGATATGCATCATGGATATGCATCTGACAAATCTAAAGCAACTGCGTGATGCTATCATGTGATGCTATCATGTCAATTTAGACCAAAATCTCTGGGCAATGTTTCCAAAATGTTTTTGAATCTATGCCACAAAGAATTAAGGCAGTTCTCAAGGCAAAAGGGGGTCCAACCCGGTACTAGCAAGGTGTACCTAATAAAGTGGCCGATGAGTGTATACATGTATTAAACATATATCTGTTTGTGTCAGAGTATTGGAAAATATGTTGATGTATTTTTATTTTTAAAGACAAGCATCCAAGAGTACATTGTTTTCCTAAGACCTTATAAAAGGAACATTTCCGAAATGTTTTAATGAAAGAAGTTAGCACAAGTGTAAAGAACCTAGAACAATATAAAGAATATAAATACACAATTAAGTTATTTTTGGAATGAAATGCAGTCATTAAAAAAACAAAAAAATATCCTTTTGTGTTTTAAATTACTTAACCCAGTTTTAATTTGAATTAAATGTAAGATTCTTTGGTTCTTTTTTTTTTCCCACAGGACACAGTAGTGGACTTACTCACCAGTGGGCCCTTGTGCCAATTTTTTTGGGACCCAGCCAAACATACTGAGAAGGTAGTCACAACTATTTATAACCTCCCCTAGACACATAGAAAACTCTGTAGTGGACTGCATTCTTGGGACTACTCAGTGTGTTTGGTTGGAGGCCAGCATGTGTTGGCTGTAGGTTAGGACCCAGGTAAGAAGAGAACATGAAGTGGTTCCCAGGCTTAACAGCATTTGGTCAAATGCTCTAACAAACTCTTCACTTTTATGCTTTTAGCCTAGCTGAGTGCATCCAAGTGAATGCTGGGTATTCTGTTAGTGGTTTTTATGAGCATGTTGCACTTTCTAATGATACTGAGTATTTATACACTAGAAGTGAGCACACTATGTTGTATAATGATGTGAATTTCTTTACCCTATACGGCTCTGTATAAATATGATGAGTATGTATACTTTTAAAAATATGCTGTGCTGTATAGTGACAGAATAGTGAACATACTGCCCTGTATAATAAGTAATATGAGTGTCTGTACACTGATGAGTATTGCTGCATAGTATAATGATGGTGAGTATCTATACACTGATGATGACCACATAGGCACACGCCTCTGTATAGACTGGCTGCTATGGCTCCCCCCCCCCCCCCCAGTAATGTGCCCTGGTAGTTCCTCTCATGACAACTCATGTATACACAAGCCACAAAAAAATTATATATATATATATATATATATATATATATATATATATATATATATATATATATATATATATATATATATATATATACATATACACACCTCTATATATACTGTATCAAAGTGAATCTTCACAAAAACAGAGTGCATAGATAAATGAGTGGATGTGTTTGCATTTGCATTGTTTTATAGACATTTACACATCATACACTTTATTTTAAAATCTCCCCTTGGTTTACATAAAAGAGTCTAAAACATTTGACCCTTTCACCCACATCAAGGATAGGAGGTATGTTGTTGATAAAGCTGACATACGGCACTACAAATGTTTGTCCTCTCTGTTTTCTTTCCTCAGTATCTAATTTAGCCGCATGGCTTTCATTATGCACATTTATATGTCACAATTGTGATTTTCTTCAAGCTTCTATAAATATTGACAAAGAAAATGATGTATTAAAAAATCAATAGGTGGAATTTAAAATGCAGTTATATTAACTTATGTGGAAAATGTCATTAGTTAATGACCTTAATGAAAAATAATGCCAACTTTTTTAAAATAAATATTTAGTAACTTGTATTGCCATCAGACTGTAGAATTGTATAACCAATAGATGCATAATAAAAAGAAAATGCAAATGTACCAAATCTGAATTTCAAATTAGTAGAATTTTTTTTCTGACAAATTTTAATGTTAGTTTAACTTTCCTCTCCCCTGCACCATGTGACAGCTATCAGCTAATTACAAAATGCATATACATATATACACTGAATTTTTGCACATGCTCAGTAGCAGATAGTGCCTCAGAACGTGTGCATATAAAAAGATTGTGAGGCTTTTGATAATGAAAGTGAATTGAAATGGTGTGAATTGCATGATCTGCTTGCAGACTGTAAAAATGTTGGTGTAATTGTGGGGGAGGGTCTATGCTCATGTCCCTTGTCAGTCTTTCTATGCTGTTTGGGGTCCCCTCATGTGGGGGCACATAATTGGCAAAACCACGGCTCCGATCAGCTACTGTCCCTTGTTGTTGTAGAAGGGCCCTCCTAAAGACTGTGATCAGGGTTTGGACCTGGTATTAGACAGTCTCTGCTCATAACCCATTTTTTCAAAATCGCTAGAACAAGACTCTTTTGCAGACAAATAATTTTCCATTAACTTTATCTCCTCAGGAATAGTGGAAACTTAGTGACAACATATCCACTCTTTTCCTCCAGAGGGCAGGATATCAATAAATTGCTCAACAACAATCAGCTCTGCAATCTCTGCTAATTACCTAGTCTCTGGTTTCAGCCACCTCCAACATAAATCCCTCAAAACTTGGGCTACAACTCGGGTGTGAGACTCTGACTGAAATGTATCTTGGCGGAAGCTTTGTCCATAGGTGCTCTTAGAGATTCCCAGATGGTCCAGCATGGCCTCACACACCAGATCATAATTAATTGCATCTTTATCTCCCAAAGCTCTGTAGGTAGATTGGGATTCTCCAGTGAGCTGTGGGGCCAGCCGTATTGCCCGCTGTTATTTGGGCTACTGGAAGACCTTTGCTAATAAGGTGTGTGGTGATATACGTGCAGGACTCAACTGGGCAGCCCCTAATTCTGATATGCTCCCAGTATCAGAAAGTGTAGGAATCTAAAATAAATGGGGGAGGGGTGCGCTCAAGGAACAGAGCTGTGAGTGGGACTATCTATAATAGCTAATAGCTGATAATGTGGTTCCAATCCGTGGATAAAATGTATATATTTAAAGGCTCATTGTTAACCTATACTGTGTACTAACGTGTGAGTGGTGATCCGTGGTATTGGGCGATCTATATTGTGGGTGGTTCCTCAGTTGGATAAGATACAAATTGGTGTACGGTGGGATGTGATACAAATTGGTGTATAAATACACTGTTATACAAATACACTGTGATACAAGATGGCAATGCTATTATGAAGCAATATACAAATAGTGGAGAAAAGGCAATATGTGATGTGTAGAAAAAAGACAGGTGCATAAAATGAGTAAAATATATATTTTTACTACAAATGGATAATAAATCTGTTATACAGATATGTGTGTATATGTGAAAACATCCAGGTATAAAACAAAAATACACTTGGTATTAATACAAATAAAATGAACAATTCAAAAGATCAAATCAAATAATTCAGATGATGCACTGTGCCATTAAAATTGTGTCAGTAAAAATAGCTTGTCAGCATAGAAAGAAAAAAAAAAAAAAGCGCTATGACTGGCTTATATGTTATGGACACTCTTGTCCGTACAAATGAGTCCTTGAAAAGATATCACGATTGCAGTTCAGCATGAAATATAAAAGTTTAAAAGTTAAGTTAAAAAGTTGTGGCCACAACTATTTATAGGGATCCAAGGAGCTAGCTTCCTGTTTATGTAGCTTATAGTATCCCGTTATTGAAATGGAATTAAACAAAGTTCTTAAGATGCTCACCCCTACCGGACTACCGATATCCCTTACCTCCTCTTCAAATTTCGTGGGTTATGGGAAGGCTGTAATTGACCCGGGATGGCGTCTCCGTTCGGCGTGTTGCCATGTAGCTGTGATGGTTTGTGAGCGTCTCACCTTTGAATTTCCCGGTCAGTCCTTCCTACCCTGACGTTTACACAGAGTAGTCACGTGGTCCTCGGAGGTCCAATCGGATAGCCGGGTCGTTGGGGGAGTGGTGCAATAGCGGTTCTGTAGGGTTTTCCTGCTGGAGCCAAACTCGATCACACTAGATTGTAAAAACGCGTAGATTTTTACAATCTAGTGTGATCGAGTTTGGCTCCAGCAGGAAAACCCTACAGAACCGCTATTGCACCACTCCCCCAACGACCCGGCTATCCAATTGGACCTCCGAGGACCACGTGACTACTCTGTGTAAACGTCAGGGTAGGAAGGACTGACCGGGAAATTCAAAGGTGAGACGCTCACAAACCATCACAGCTTCACGGCAACACGCCGAACGGAGACGCCATCCTGGGTCAATTACAGCCTTCCCATAACCCACGAAATTTGAAGAGGAGGTAAGGGATATCGGTAGTCCGGTAGGGGTGAGCATCTTAAGAACTTTGTTTAATTCCATTTCAATAACGGGATACTATAAGCTACATAAACAGGAAGCTAGCTCCTTGGATCCCTATAAATAGTTGTGGCCACAACTTTTTAACTTAACTTTTAAACTTTTATATTTCATGCTGAACTGCAATCGTGATATCTTTTCAAGGACTCATTTGTACGGACAAGAGTGTCCATAACATATAAGCCAGTCATAGCGCTTTTTTTTTTTTTTCTTTCTATGCTGACAAGCTATTTTTACTGACACAATTTTAATGGCACAGTGCATCATCTGAATTATTTGATTTGATCTTTTGAATTGTTCATTTTATTTGTATTAATACCAAGTGTATTTTTGTTTTATACCTGGATGTATTCACATATACACACATATCTGTATAACAGATTTATTATCCATTTGTAGTAAAAATATATAAAAAAATATATATATTTTACTCATTATATGCACCTGTCTTTTTTCTACACATCACATATTGCCTTTTCTCCACTATTTGTATATTGCTTCATAATAGCATTGCCATCTTGTATCACAGTGTATTTGTATCACAGTGTATTTATACACCAATTTGTATCACATCCCACCGTACACCAATTTGTATCTTATTCAACTGAGGAACCACCCACAATATAGATTGCCCAATACCACGGATAACCACTCACACGTTAGTACACAGTATAGGTTAACAATGAGCCTTTAAATATATACATTTTATCCACGGATTGGAACCACATTATCAGCTATTAGCTATTATAGATAGTCCCACTCACAGCTCTGTTCCTTGAGCACACCCCTCCCCCATTTGTTTTAGATTCCTACTGGAAGACCTTTGCCACTCTTTCAAAACAAGTTACAAAGGCTTCTGTCTCCTCATCTGGTGCCATCTTTCCTGGCCTATAACTATGTTTAAGTCAGATCTCAAATGTCACTACTGCATTTTTTCTGAAATTAAACCAGCTCATCAGGGTAACTTTTAAAATTGATATTTGCTCTTGTCAGGATCATCTCACTGAGTCTCATTTCTCTTAGCCCCTCCCCTTCAGCCTATGTATCCTGCACACACCCTAATACAGGTGCTTAGTAATTTGTTAGTTGATCTATTGCTAACAACCAAGCACTGAGCTCTCTCCTACCAAGGATACTAACGTTGAGTCAAATAGAACGCCTTGCAACTCTCCTAGTCCTAAGTGGTTACGTTCTACTACAACCTACAATCACCTCAGACTTCCTTCTACCGCTTATTGACATATGCAAGATCTTGACATCTATGTAATAGTCTGTTACAAAACCGGACTGTCAAGCTTCACTTAACTGGTTGCAGCTGCTGTCTGGATCTACCGGTAATCACTAACTCTTACCTAGATGACAAGTTTTGCGCTATAGAGGGTGCGAAACGAATGCAAATAAAAGTTGCTTTTTTCACCCTCCATAGTACTGCCATTACAAGTTTTTAAAAAGCCGCCTTTTGCGTGCAATATGGTTGCAATGAGCTCCATACCACACAAAATCCAAGGGCTGCTTTGACGTACTTGTGCACGCTTTCCCTATAGACATCAATGGGGAGAGCATGTTAGAAAAAAAAAAAAAAAAAACCACCTGAAGTGCGGAATGGCAATCGCCGTAACGCAACGCATTGATTTCTATGGGGAAAAAAAAGTTATGTTTAAACCTAACACCCTAACATGAACCCCACGTCTAAATAACCCTAATCTGCTGCCCCAGACATCACTGACACCTAAATACTGACATCGCCGCCACCTAAATAAAGTTATTAACCCCTATTCCGCTGCTCCCCGACATCTCCGCCACTATAATAAAGTCATTAGCCCCTATTTCCCCGCACCCCAACATTCCCCACACTATAATAAAGATATTAACCCCTATTCCATCGCTCCCCGATATCGCCACCACTAAATAAAGTTATTAACCCCTAAACCTCGGGCCTCCCTCATCACCCCCACTAAATAAACCTATTAACCCCTAAACTGACAGCCCCCACATCGCAAAAAACTCAATTAAACTATTAACCCCTAAACCTAACAACTCCCTAACTTTATATTAAAATTACAATATCCCTATCTTAAAATAAATAAAATCTTACCTGTGAAATTAAAAAACCTAAGTTTAAACTATATATTAAACTAACATTACTATTATACTAAAATTAAAATAACTACAAATTAAATAAACTAAATTACATAATATTGTAATAATAAAAAATACTAAATTACAAAAAATATAAAAAACCAAATTACAAAAAATAACAAACACTAAATTACGAAAAATAACAAACGAAATTATCCAAAATAAAAACAATTACACCTAATCTAATAGCCCCATAAAAATAAAAAAGCCCGCCCAAAATAAAAAAAACCTTAGTCTACAATAAACTACCAATAGCCCTTAAAAGGGCCTTTTGTAGGGCATTGCCCTAAATAAATCAGCTCTTTTCCCTGAAAAAAATACAAAGACCTTCCCAACCGTAAAACCCACCACCCACCCAAAATAATAAACCTAGCTTTAATAAAAAACCTAAGCTACCCATTGCCCTGAAAAGGGCATTTGTATGGGCATTGCCCTTAAAAGGGCATTCAGCTCATTTTCATTGCCCTTAAAAGGGCATTTAGCTCTTTTAAGAATGCCCAAACCCTAATCTAAAAAAAAAACCTAACACTAACCCTTGACGATCCACTTACAGTTTCTGAAGTCTGGACATCCAGGTGGCGAAGTCTTCCTCCAGGCGGCGAGGTGTTCATCCATCCAGGCGACGTCTTCTATCTTCATCAAGGCGACATCTTCTATCTAAATCCCGGAGGCGCAGAGTGGGTCCATCCTTCAAGACATCTGGTGCGGAGCATCCTCTTCATACAGCCGCCGCTGTACTCTGAATATTCAATGCAAGGGAGCCTTTTCAAAATGGCATCCCTTGCATTCCTATTTCAAAAAAGCTCCCTTGCATTGAAGATTCAGTGTACGGCGGCAACTGTATGAAGAGGATGCTCCACGCCGGATGTCTTGAAGGAAGGACCCGCTATATGCCGCCGGGATGAAGATAGAAGATGCCGGTAGCAGTGGGTGTCAATCAACCCGATTGTATGAGATCGGGCGGATTGATGTCCGGAGCCTCAGAGGCAGTGGACGAGTTAAGGAGCAGTGGTCCTAAGACCGCTGCTTCTTAACCCCTGTTTCCAGCGAGCCTAAAGGCTTGTGCAGAAACAGGGGCATTGAGGGCCATTTGGCCCTTAATAAATCAGCCCCTTTGAGACAGAAAATAGGCTACCTTTTGTCAGTATTGTTTAATTTTAACACAATCCCAAAGTAAATGTAAATAAGTAGGGCTTAATGAAGAGCACTTTAAGCATTTGTCCATCACCTCTTTTCCCAATTTGCGGACACGGGAAAATGATCAGCATTAATCTAAAGTGTGATTCTCTATGATTTTGTGAATTAGTAAGATCTTTAAGTGCTCTTAAACTCTGATCAAAAATACCTGAATTAAAATCCTCCCCTAATTCCTTTTACCAATATGTGTTTGAATTCTCCTGAATATTTTTTTTGGTATTTTTTTAAGTCTTAATAACTACAAAAATGTAAAGTCTTTAACTGATTTACTTAAATGTTTCATTGTTTGTAGGGACTACTATTCCTACAAAATTTAAGCTGGATTTGTTGAGCCATTCAAAAGTATAGTAGAAAGATTTAACATTTATAATAGAATTATTGTTTAAAGAATTTATAGCTGATTACACACTCACATATGCAAACATTTTATGTTACTGTATTTAGGTCAAATAAAACACATTTGATAGGCTCACAATACCAAACTTAGTGTATCACATGTTAAATGTTTCATTTGTTTTAATGAATGTTAAAATATTATCCTTTACTAAAAGGCCAAGTGTGTTTGTCCGAAGCTGTCTTGCGCAGTAGAGACAGCACGAGGACAAACACACCTGGCCTCAGAGTCCCTACCTGATCTGCAGTGCGGGCAAAAGTGGGCATGGCCGGGCGTGAGCGGGGGCATGGTTGGACATGAATGGGGCGTGGTCGGATGTGAAGGGGCGGGGCCAGGTGCGGTCATGCACGCAAGATAGAGGGGAGATAGATAGAGAGGGGGAGAGATAGAAAGAGGGGGAGAGAACAAAAGAGATGGGAAAGAGCTAAAGATAGGATAAGAGAGGGGAAAGAGCAAGAGAGGGGGAGAGAGAGCAAAATAGAGGGGGAGAGATTACTGCCTTAAAGGCTTGCCATAATATCTCTATATTCTCAACTGATCCCTTATTTTTGTCAAGGTATTCCTCCTATTTACTAAGCAAAAAGTTCAGAAATTTCTGATTTGTATATAGATAACTTGGAAAGAACAACCTGTTATTTAATGATTTATTAGCATTAGTTACTAAAGAGAGCAGAATTGGCGCATGATCAGAGAGAGTAATTGGCGTTATTGTTTTTTGAACCAAGGAGAACAAGTTCTTACTGATTAAAAACATGTCAATGCGCGAGAGGGACTTGTATGCTTTGGAGAGACAAGTATATTCTTTACTATCTGGGAAAGAGTTTCTCCAGATATCTAAAAGTTCTAGGTTATAACAAATTTTTTTAAATGTTCTAGTATCCCTATCTCCCGACTGCTGCTTCCCCGCCTGTTGTTTTCTATCTATTAATCCTGATGCCACCATATTCAAGTCCCCACCAAGAATAATATTCCTATCTGACCCCATCAGTTTGTCCCGCAGCATTTTCCAAAACCGATTTTTCTTTTCATTTGGGCCATATACGTTACACACTGTCACTCTCCTCCTCCCTAGTTCCATCTCCAAAATAATAAATCTACCCTGTGGATCTATTTCTTTTTTCAAAATTTGATATTGCAAGTTTTCCTGAACAGTATGGCAACCCCTTTTTTCTTATGGATAGCCGAAGCATATACCACTTCTCCAACCCATCCCCACTTAAGCTTCTGACTTTCCACATCATCAAGATGCGTTTCTTGCAACATACCTATGTCTACTTTAAGTTTATTCAGATGTTGCAGAACCGCTTTTCTTTTTATTGGAGAATTAAAACCACCTACGTTCCAGGATCCTATTTTATACTTCCCACTCATTCAGCGTTCAGCCCATATTACACCCCCTAGCTCCCAGCCTGGGCAGAGGGGGGGAGAGCAAGAGAGAGAGAGAAAAAAAAATCCATTCATCCATCCGCAACTCACCCCCTCCCCATCCAACCCCTATCATTATATTCTGAGATTCCCCTATATAATTCTTCAAACAACAGCATGATAATTCCTAGACTGGGGTCCATCCTATCCGTACAACAACACAGTAACTCCTATACTGTATCCAGTCCTATCACCTAACTTCCTCCAGTAGGAATTTTTCTGCTTCCTGAGGATTATCGAAGATCTTGAACCCATCTGGGGTTTTAATACTTATTTTAGCCGGATATAATAATCTAACTGTTCTACCTTCCTTTATTAGTTTAGAGCATAATGGTGCACAAAGTTTCCTCCTATTGGAGGTTTCATAAGAGAAATCCTGAAAGATAAGAAATTTCTTACTTTGATAAAAGCCCTCCTTCTGGAGTCTATATGCCTGCAGGATCTTTATCTTATCCTGATAATTCAAATAACGAACAATAATCGGTCTCGGCCTAGATTTCCTCTCTTCCTGCGTCCTGAGACTCCCAATCCTATGCGCACGCTCCACTATCATTGCCTGCTTATCTACTGGGATTTGTAATAGAGTAGGTAACTGAACTGCAGCGAAATGCAGGAGATCCTTTTCCAACAGGTTTTCAGATATTCCAATAATGCGCAAGTTATTTCTCCTTGACCTGTTTTCAAGGTCCTCAACCTTGTCACTTAAATACTTAACTTGTTTCTGTATAGCTGATAACTCTCTATCTTTCTCGATATCTCTATCCTCTAGGTCTGAGATGCGCTGTTCAACTAAACCTAACCTTGCAGAGATTTGTTTTGTTTCTTTTGAGATTACATCTACAGTGCTTTGTATTGCCTCAAATTTGGGCAGAAAAAGAGTAGTGATTTGTTTCAGCAGTTCAGTGTTTGTAATTAAGTCTGGCCCTGACTCTTGTGAGATTTCTATAACTAGCTCTGTACTACGCCTAGGCTGCTTTTTTTCCTGTTGCCTTCTCCCTGTCATGACTGCTGTTTTAGTATTAGATACTGAAGATATATATTTATCCATAAGGAATATACAAAAATA
The DNA here is from genome assembly GCF_027579735.1 of Bombina bombina. Taxonomy (NCBI): domain Eukaryota; kingdom Metazoa; phylum Chordata; class Amphibia; order Anura; family Bombinatoridae; genus Bombina; species Bombina bombina. Next base: position 381,089,994 of record NC_069501.1, read on the forward strand.
ATAATTCAATCTCCCATATGTGCTTTCTGCCAATCCTTGACCATAAGTTGGGCCTCAGCTTAACTTTATTCTGACCCTAGCTCCTGAACTTAGCATCAATCCCCAACACCCCCCTAATCCCTACAACAGACCTAAATACTATATTCAAACAATGATTTAGACAAAATGTGCACCAATATTAATTTGTACCCACAGTGAACATTAGTGAACATATAAAAAAAACAAAAAACCCCCAGAAATTACCCTCAAAGAGGAGAGAGAAAAAAGAGAAAAAACAAAAAAACAAAAGCAAATTGCATACTATCTTGCAAGTGATACAAAAAGAAAACGACCTTCCATTGATTATGTAACATATTAGTACTTGGTAAGTCCAGTGTCAGTGCCAACTTCACTCAGCCCTATTTTCCAGCCACAGGAAAGCAGCATTATTCTTGCAAATGCATCCTTAAATGTTCAAGGAGATTCTTTCTTTTCTTCTTATTTCA